>NC_080062.1:16603082-16905582 GCF_026212465.1 Amaranthus tricolor | reverse complement strand
TAATATCATTAGACTATTTATTGAATTCATGTGAGAAATTTGTAATCCATGATATCACATTCTCGGTTTTTCATTGCATAATCACATTCAGAAACAGAACACCAAAGTTTGTGTCAGAATTCTTTTATTGCCCAGAAATTCGTGTGCATTGATTACTTTTGTGAGAAATTTTGTTCTTCTTTTTGTGTGATTTGATAAAATTGATCCTAATCAAAAGATTTTGGTGTAACAATTCTAAAGAATCTAAAAAATCCAAGTGTTGCTGGTTGAATTCTCATTGCTGTCAGAAGGTATTGAACCTTTCTGTGCTGAGCTTTTGATTTGTTGTGCACCTGAAGTTCTTACTCATTGTTTGCTACATTTGATTCTCTGTAGATAATTGAGCGCATTAGATTGTTTGATTTTTGTTTAGGTTTTAATTTTGCATTGCCTAACATCATATTCATCTCATACTTGCATCATATTCTTCATATTCATCAATCATCATCATACTTGCATCATCATCATTGTATGTGCATAAATTGGTATCAATTGGTATTATTCTGTATTGTCTGAAAAATCTTAATTACAATAGGTTGTTCTTTGATTCATATGTAAGTTTGTAATTCATTATAGTCATTGCATGAAACAATTTAGAAGCAAAATATGAAGAAAATCAGTCATTCATTTGCCCTGAAATCTGTAAGCATTGACTGACAGTGTGACAAGTTTGTTTCTGTTTTCTGTGTGCCTTGTTAAAAATTGATCCTTATCAGAAATCTTGGTGCAAAAATCCAAGGAATCTGAAATCTAAGTCATTGTTTGTTGTTTCTCTTGCTGCTGTCAGAAGACCAACCCATCTGTGCTGTGCTCCTGACATGTGCATCTGGAATCATCACCTTACCTGCTGATTCAGAAAGAATAAATTCATTATTGAGCATCTTAATTGTGCATCTGAAAAAAAAATCGTTTCCTTTGCTGCTATCAGAAGATAGCCATCATCAGTACTGTATTATTGTTACTGCTGTGCACCTGAATTCTTGATTCATTTGTTGCTGTCAGGAAGTGTACATTCATTTGTATATTGTCTTGGTACTGTTTTACAATTGAGACATCACATTGTTTGCTACTGTTAGAAAGTGTCAAATTATTTGTGCTTGTTTTGAACATTAACAGTAAAAACATATTGCTGAAACCTCTGAGTAATTTGCGTTTCTTGCTACTGCTAACAAGTGGAATTTGCTTTCCTACTGTGTTTTTGATATTACCTGTGCACCTAAGTAATTACATGATCTATTGCTGTCAGAAAAATTCAATTCAGTTATGCTTGTTCTTGGAAACTAACAGTGAGTGCATATTGAATGTGCATCTGAAATTTTGCTTCTCTCGTCACTGTTAGAAACATACGTGCTTCATTTTTGTTGTTTGAGATTGTATCTAAGTATTGAGCATATCATGAATTTGGATGAAAAGTTTTCTGAGATGACCCTTGCCATCCAACAACTCACACATACAGTGACTAAAATTAACATGAACCAACGGGAAAGGATAGTTCACGCACGCAATAATGAAAGAACCACAGAGAATGAAACACTTAGATTAGATGTTGCTGATTTTGGGGGAACAACGCACGAGCCTGAGGATTACTTGGAATGGGAGGCTGGATTAGAGAGGTACTTTGAATTCAACAAAACCTCTGAAAAACAACAATACAAACTAGCCAAAATCAAGCTAAACACATTAGCTGCCCTATGGCTTGAGGGAATTCAGAAGCAAAGAACGAGGGAGAACAGGGAGAGGATTAACACTTGGGCCAAACTGAAGAAACACCTTAGGAGGAAATACATGCCCTCATCCTATAGACAACTAACAAATCTTACACCCCTATCTCCATATAAGACCATTTCTACTCCTGCAAAACAGAAGACGGTAGGCCATAACCTGAATAAATTCCCTAAGAAAATTAATAAGAATCAAGTCCAACAACAAACCAAAACCTTGACATTATTAGAAGATAAGGCATTAGATCTTGAGTTGATTAAACGCTTGATTGTTACTGGTAATGAGATAAACAAACTACATCGGGAAAACCCATCTACATGCTGTGGTGTAAAGAATTTTCAATTCATGGAAGACAAGAAAACAAGCTGTGTTGTGAATAAGAGTGAATGTTACCAAGAAATTTAGAAGGAGAAGGAAACTGTGCATCTGTTCACTAAAGAAATCAGTGAGGATCAAACCCAACAGCAAAACTAAGTATGGAAATCATTAGAGGATGAAGCACTCCATCACATATTAGACACTGAATTGATTAAAACTATTCCTATTGATAATGTTGAATTAAATAAATTGCATTTGAAAAATCCATTTGCATACTGTGATGTGAATGATGTTCATCCCATGATAGATAAGAAAGCAAACTATGTCTTGAATAAGAGTGAATGCTACAAAGGGTTTTAGGATAAGAGGAAATCTATGCATATGTCCACCAAAGAAATTAGTGAGAACCAAGTCCAACAGCAGACCAAAACCTTGAAAACAGCAGAGGATGAAGCAGTAGATTTTGAGTTGATTCAGCCTATGAATATTGATGATATTGAAATAAATAAAATGCATATGGAAAAATCATCTACATGTTGTGATATGCATGGTTTTTATTTCATAGAAGACACAATTGTTGACATTCATTCTATTTGCAGGTACCATACAGATACCAAACATAAGGCTGTAAGGGTGCTGCAACCACAATACGAACTTGGAGAGCACATCATAATTAAAGAAGAGCAATATAGTTCCAAAGCAAATGGAAGCAGTAGGCAAAAGGAACTCCAGAAAGAGAATCTGATATGGACATATGTAAACCTGCTGGATAACTATGGGACCTCGAAGGCATTCAACTTAGATGACTTCAAACAGCGTGAGAGCAACGCAGAATTGAGGACAATTCTGTTTAAAGAAGGAGGGAATGATCCAAATATGGGTTGTTGAAATACACGAAGATGGTCGAATGCAACAAGAGGGGGGTGAATTGTTGTGTATCTAGCTTTACTTTGTTTTTCTTCTAATTTGCGGAATTTTGAAAAACAAAATAAAGCTTAAACTTAAAAAGCAAAAGATAAAAAGGAGACAAAGATTTTACGTAGAAAACTTCTTCGCCTAATAAGAAGGAAAACCACGACCCCCCGGGATTTCAAAATTCTCACTATGTTTTAGGCAATCAAATACAATTACATAAAACAGTTTGCTTCACTTGAAGCTTCTCTACTCTAGGCCTAATTCTCTTTCTCTATTCTCCCTTCCTCTTTCTCTATTCTCACAATTCTCTTTTCAATTCCCTTAGACTTTTTCGTAAGTCTATTTACAAAAAATCACTCATTAACCCTTACAAGGACAATTCTCAAGAGATTAAAAATCAAAATAATTACTTAAGAAAAATATAATAAATTAATTGGCATTTAAAAACAGAAAATATTTTTCTTAAATGATCTCCCTTTAATGGACACTCTTGGATGGATATCGGTTTGAGCATAGTTCCTCCTATTTATAGTGGGAACAGACAGCAGTTACCTTAGACACACCTCCCACTATCATCCACGTTCTCAAAATAAAAGGATAGTGGAATTGCCAAAAAATAAATGACCGGCTGTCATTTGCTCAGAGACAAAATCAGTTTCCTTAAGCTAAAAATAGCATAGGAGTTAAGAAGAACAAGATCCAAAAAAAAATAGGAGATCTTAAAAAAAGAAAAAGTGTTTTAGCCGTCCAAATTTAAAAGGAGACTTATTCAAAATGAAGAATAAGTCTTCTCCACATTTTAGGCGTTTTTTAGAAAACCTTTTGCCAATTAATAAATTAATTTAATTAAGCAACTAATTAAACTTTTAATCTTTTACATTAACTAAAAACAGAAAACATAATTTTCGTAACTTCTAGTCAATGTATTCTCCAGACCTGTATCATGGGGAACAACGTACTGTCTTCATCTACAACTTTCGTCAGAACATTATCTCTAGGAACAATAAGCTGACTTCTAAAGCTATTGTCCAATTTCTTGGATATTCAAGACACGTACAGCTTCCACGAACCAAGTCATAGGCTTCATCAACGATTAACACAATTGGATATTTACCTACAAAACAATCTCTAAAATATGTTTGTTTATTTAAAAGTGAAGTCATCATCAAAACCTTAAGAGCCAACAAATTCCCCCTTTTTGATGATGACAAACTTTATAAACAAACTTAAGTATACTAGAGTAAAAAAAATGTTGAAGAGCATGTTAGAGATTAAAACAACTCTTCTTAACTTAGTAAATATAATTTACCAAGCATATCATGAACCAACTTACTCTATAAAAACATAATATCAAATATGTTTTAAAAATTTCAAAAATAATTAAACTAAAACAAAAATTGACTAAAACTGACTAAAACATAAATTAATAAGTATTTTCAAAAGAAACAAAGAAACAACTTTAAAACAATTAATCAAAATATCCATAAGAACTTAATATCAACACAGATGATCAGATTCTAAGCTATCATAAACACAGCACATTAACTTCCATAAAAAGCAATATAAATTAATCAAGTTATGTATTGTGTATTCACAGCTCTTCTTAAGTTTGTGCATAATCTTCCCCCTTTTGGCATCAATCAAAAAGAAATTGGGGTTATCAAACCTCAGCACAAACCATATAGATTTGTCAGTGATGAAAGCAAGAAACAATAATGAAAGTAAGCACCATGAACAATAATCAAATCTGCATATAGATAGTTATCACAAACCACAGATAAAAGCAAAAGAAAGAAAATCAGCAGTTGTTCAATATTACAACATTGTACCCCAGATGGTACAAAACAAAGAGTGAAATTGTTTATCAAATGTGACAGCCAACAAATCTTAAAAAAAAACATAGGGAGGGGAATCAAGGGGCAGTCTCTTCTTCATTTATATATTCGGTCTGCACTTCTACAGTATCCAACTTTGCACCTAGACGATCCTCCATCATGGTAAGTTGATCAACTATTGAAGCGAGTGAGACATGAACTTCATCTTGAAAAGCATTGAATTGAGACTGTAGGTCATTGAGTTTAGAAAGAACGGAATGTGAAGAAACTTCAGGAACAGGATCAGGAATAGCACAACCAGTACCAGGTGATGATGGAAATGGTGGTGGTGTAAAGTGAATAGGTGATGGTGGTGGTGATGGAGTTTGATGTGGTAGTGGAGTGGTTGGCTTAGGAGAGAGAGGTTCATTTGATGTAGGCTCAGGCATGGTTTTAATTGTGGTATCATCAACCATTGCAGCCTTTCGTTTTGAAGCAAGCCTCCTACTCTTCCTTTGAACAGCTTTAGCCTTCTTCCTTAATGCAATCACAGTCTCTTCATCACTAGAATCATGACAGAGATTGTGATCCACATCTTCTCCTAAGACTCCCTCCTGTTCTGCAATTTCCCCCTTACTTGCTTCCCCTTCCTGTTCCCCTTCTTTATCTGTTTCAGTGGGAACCGGCTCTTATTCCTTTTCCCTTTCTTTTTCTTTTTCTTCTTCTTTTTCTCCCTCTTTTTCTTGTATTTCTTCCTCCCTCAACTCTTCTTCTTCTTCAATTACTTCCTCATCAGATCCTACATCAACAACTTCCTCTGATTCGTGTATTAACACCCCTTCTTCGTTTAATTTGAGATGCAAATTTTGCAAACATTTTGCACCTATTTTCATATTGGGTTCCATTGGGAACTCCAACCCTTCCAATGGTACCCCAAACTTTCGAAAAGTCCAAGTTAATAACCCTCCATAACCAATAGCATTTCTCTTCTCAATACAGTCAGACAAATGTGATATCATCAAAGAAGGAAAATTTATCTTTATTTGATTTTCCATGCAATAAATCAAGGTCGCATCTCGTAAACTTACTTTACTCCTCTTGGAGTTTCGGGGCAAAATAAATCTACGAGCAATATTATAGAGTAATTTATGCATTGGAGACAATATACTATGACTGATTTTTCCTTTCTTTTGTTCAACCCCCAAATATTTGAAAATCATTTTTTCATTTATTCCAGAAAAAACTATGTTTGTACCAACACAATAAGTATCAAACCCAACAGTCGGAATATTAAACCATTCCCCCAGCAATGCACTGTTGAATTCTATTTTTATGTTCTTAATCGTACTAGAACACATTCCACAATCATTAAAAAAGTTTGAAATAAACTCTCGCATAAGGTTTGGGAAAATGGAATGACAACTAAATTCTGACATCAAAATCTCCCATTCTTGAAATTTCAAAATAGTATGAAGTTGAGGAAAGTGTGTAGTATCGTACCAGTATTTGTCTAGCCCAAATCCAACGGACATTTCCTTTGAAATTTCTTCAGCACTGTTAGGGTTAACTTGCTTCAAACGTTTGACCGCTTTGGAGGATGATCCACCTTTTGGTGAGAAGATTTTGCGTTTTGTACCAACAGGCTCAGTAGTATGTTTGGGCGATTCTTTAGTGGTTTCTTGGGATGGTGATAGTGCAGCATTCAACAATGGTGGTGGATGAACTACTTTTAAAGGTTTTGGCTGGGTATTTTTATAGGATGTAGAAGTTTTCTTGCTGGTTTTTGGAGTTTTCTTTCCTGATTTTGAAGATTTCATTTTGAGTTTTGAAAGGTTGAGAGATGGAGAACGGTTTCTTAGGGAAGGATTGAGAGTACAAGATGACGGTTTTGAAGAGTGATTTGATGTGGAAAAGGCTTTTTAAGGGATGATGAGTTGACGGTTACCTTATGTCACATCTCATCAAAGCCCTTCATCATTGCTATGATATGGAAAGATTGTGGGAAGTTTTTGGGTTAAAACCGTTTCCCATTAAATTTTTAATTTAAGTTGGCTATACATTATCCAAACAATATAAAATATGAATTCTAAAATAACTTATAAAAACAAAATGAGATAATATGAATTATTATAAACTATTATATGAAGAAAATAATGAACACACTGCTTTGGTCTGATCAAAATAACAACATGCAAACAAGAAGACATTCATAGTACAAACTTTATTAAGTGTTTACCTGATCCATGCAATAATTGATTCTCAATCAAAATATTGAGGTTGATTCCTAACCCTTTTTTTAATGATGCTTCTTTTGGATTTTTATGCAACCAACTTTAGTGGAGCTTGATCAAACCAAGTTTCAATCTCATCTTTTCATATTGTTCCCTTGGAAGCGGTTTGGTCAGAATGTCTGCAACTTGTTCATTAGTATTGACATGCTTTAATACAATATTTTTGTGTTCTACGTTATCCTTAAGGAAATGATGTCTAATATGTATATGTTTAGCTCATGAGTGATGCACTGGATCTTTAGATATACATATGGCACTGGTATTATCACAATAAATAGGAATGCATTCAATTTTAATACCAAAATCTCTTAGTTGCTGTTTTATCCAAAGCATTTGGGAACAGCAAGCTGCTGCCGCTACGTATTTAGCTTCGGCTGTGGATAATGCAACTGTGTTTTGTTTCTTGGAACTCCATGAAACTAAACATGAACCAAGAAATTGTACCATAACTGATGTACTTTTTCTATTTACGAGATCACCTGCATAATCTGCATCACTAAAACCTTTTAAATCATAGACATCACTTTTAGGATAAAATAGGGACAAGTCGTCTGTTCCTTTTAAATATCTTAAAATCCTTTTTACTGCTGTGAGGTGTGATTCTTTAAGGTTTGATTGAAATCTAGCACATAAACCAACACTAAATGAGATATCGGGTCTACTTGCAGTTAGATATAATAAGGAACCTATCATTCCTCGATACATTGTTTGATCTACGTTAGTTCCTTTTAGGTCTTCATCTAATCTAACATTTGTAGCCATGGGTGTATGGTTGGTTTTAGCGTTGTTTAGCCCATATTTCTTAAGAAGTTCTTTTATGTATTTTTGTTGATGAATAAAAATACCATTTTCAGTTTGTTTAATTTCCAAACCAAGAAAGAAATTTAATTCTCCCATCATGCTCATTTCAAATTCTGTGCCCATAAGGTTGGCAAATTCTTTACATAACAAATCATTGGTTGCACCGAAAATAATATCATCAACATAAATTTGAACAACTAAAATATCATAACCTTTATTCTTAAAGAATAAGGTTTTATCAATTTTTCCTCTTACAAAGTTATTTTGAATCAAAAACTTTGATAGTCTTTCATACCATTGCCTAGGAGCTTGTTTCAAGCCATAAAGAGCTTTATCAAGCTTGTAGACATGATCAGGACAAGAGGTGTTCTCAAAACCAGGGGGTAGTTCGACAAAAACTTCTTCATCAAGAAAACCATTTAAGAAAGCACATTTCACATTCATTTGATATAACTTAAAGTTCATAAATGCAGCAAAAGAAATTAAAATTCTAATAGCCTCTAACCTTGCTACCGGTGCAAATGTCTCAGTGTAATCAATACCTTCTTTTTGATTATACCCTTTGACCACGAGTCTTGCTTTGTTTCTTACAATTATTCCATGCTCATCTAGCTTATTCCGAAATACCCATTTCAAACCAATTACCTTCTTGTGTTTTGGTTTGGGTTCCAAGTGCCATACCTTATTTCTTTCAAATTCATTTAATTCATCTTGCATGGCTACTATCCATTCGGAATCCTTTAGAGCTTCTTCGTGATTTTTGGGTTCAAGTGATGATAGGAACGCAAAATGTGCACAAAAGTTTCTCAGTTGGGATCTGGTTTGTGTTCCCTTATTCATATCACTTATAATCAGATCAAGAGGATGATAACTTTGATATTTCCAAGGTTTGGGCACAAATTCTCTTGAGGGAACAGTAGCATGTTCCTGTTCAACATCCTGATTGGCATTTTGTTCAGCTGCTGGATCATTTTGGTCATCTGCGGGAACAGCTGTATTGGGAACAGTCTGCTGGTCCTGTTGTGCTGGCAGTTCCTGGACTTGGTCAGTTTCTTCTTCGTCTTCATGTATTGGCTGTTCACCTGCTGTTCCTTGATCTTGCACCTTTATTTCTTCATCATCTTCTAGATTTGCAAGACCTATTTTGACATTGTTTATTTCCTGTTCACTTGTTGAAAAGTTAGTTTCATCAAAGATTATGTGAACGGATTCCTCCACGCACATTGTTCTCTTATTATAAACTCTGTAAGCTTTGCTATGTGATGAATAACCGAGAAATACTGCTTCATCACTTCTTTCATCAAATTTACCTATATTTCGTTTTCCATTTACATGAACAAAGAATTTGCATCCAAATACACGAAAATAGGAAATATTTGGTTTAACACCTTAAAGCAATTCATAGGGTGTTTTAGAAGTGATTGGTCTTATCAACACACGGTTCAAGATATAGCATGCAGTATTGACGGCTTCGGCCCAAAAATTTCTAGGTAGACCACTAGCAATCAACATAGTCCTAGCCATTTCTTCTAGGGTTCTATTTTTCCTTTCTACCACTCCATTTTGTTGTGGTGTTCTAGGAGCGGAAAAATTGTGATTTATACCATGTTCATTGCAATAATTCATAAAGTTTGAATTTTCAAATTCTTTGCCATGATCTGATCTTATGTGAACAATTAGATTATTGGTAGATTTTTGTGTTTTGTTGGCAAAAGAAACAAACTCATCAAAAGCTTCATCTTTGCTAACTAAAAATATAGTCCAAGTAAATCTACTATAGTCATCAACTATGACAAACACATATCTTTTGCCACTACGGCTTTGTGTTCTCATAGGTCCACATAGATCCATATGAATTAATTCTAATGATCTAAAGGTAGTCATCAGATACTTTGATTTAAAGGATGACCGCACATGTTTTCCTTTAGCACAAGGATCACAAATTTCATTTTTGAGGAATTTTATTGCAGGTAATCCTCTTACTAGGTCTTTTGATCTTAAGGTGTTAATCAATGAATAGCTAGCATGACCTAGACGCTTGTGCCAAAGCAGTGGGTCTTCTTCTATAACGCTTAAACACGTTAGACTGGTTTTGGGAACAGTGTCCAGGTCCACAACATAAGTGTTCCCTTTTCTGATTCCCTCAAGCACAGGGTCTCCTGTGTTGTTCCTAGAAATTATGCATCGTTCAGAAGTAAACTTAACAAAGTTACCTTTGTCACAAAATTGAGAAATACTTAAAAGATTGTGTTTTAAATTCTCGACTAAAAATACATTGTCAATGGCATGGGAACTTGACTTTCCAACCTTTCCTTTGGCGATTATCTCACCCTTCATATTATCACCGAAGGTTACAGTTCCCCCATCATAAGCTTCAAGTGAGAGAAATTTAGATTTGTCACCCGTCATGTGCTTGGAACACCCACTGTCGAGATACTATGAGTTGTTCCCCCTCACTTGAACCTGCAAAGCAAATTAATGGTTAGGTTCAGGAACCCAGTCATCCTTGGGTTCCCTGTCGATAATACTTGAATCACATTTCTTAATCCATATGCGTTCGACATAATTTTTATTTGCTTTGATATGCTGTTCCCTTTTTACACATTGATTTTTCAGGTGTCCAGTTTTGCCACAAAAGGAACAGATTTTACTACTAGGGAGATCAACATAGACCTTTTTCTTTTTATTATTTTTATCATAACCTAGACCTTCTTTACTTTTTGGTTTAGCATTTAGAATCCATTTGGGAACTTCATTGATTTTCTCTTTTCCTTTTAAATCAAGTTGATCTTTTAGATACTTATTTTCCCTTTCACATGATTCTAATTTTAATTTCATTTCTTGAAATTTCGTGCTAAGCATATGAGTGGATTTATCATTTTCAACCCATTTTAATTCTAGCAATTTGTTTTGATTCTTTTCAATGTTAAGAATGATGAATTCCTGCTTTATTTTCTCCAATTGCTCTTTCAAAATAACATTCTTATCTAACAAATCAAAAAATCTACTTTGCACATCGATCCTAAAAGTATTTAAGTATGAGATGTGATCTTTACTTAACTTAAGGTCTTTCTCAAATTGAGACACTTAGCTGTTTTTTCTTCCAACCTCTCTTGTGTTTCCAAAAATAATTTAATTAATTTATCCTTACTTAAAATGAATAGATGTTTAGGAGAAGAACTAGAAGACATTACCTCTCTTTCTTTAGTCTCTTCATGAGATGCCATGAGACACAGATTTGCAGTTTCTTCCTCTATTGGAACTTCAGTTTCAGCTTCGCTTTCAGTGTCACCCCAAGCTGCGATCATTGCTTTACGAAAATCTGTTCTGAAGTTTCCCTTCTTTGGCATTCTTCCAGCTTCCCTTGTCTTCCCTTTGCTCTTCTCATTCTTCTATAGAGGGCAATCCTTGATGAAGTGATCAGTACTTCCATATTTGTGGCATTCAAAATTTGTCTTCATGTTAGCAGTTCCTCTTTCCTTATTATTTCTTTGGTTTCTATATCTGCTGTTCCTGAAGAATTTTTTGAATTTACGTGCCAGCATAGCAGCTTCCTCTTCACCAGCTTCTGATTCTTCACTATCATCCGCTGCCAGAGCCAGTCCTTTATTTCGGGAACTGTCAGCTGTTCCCAAATGTAGTTCATGTGTCATGAGTGAACCAGCCAGCTCTTCCAAATTGAACTTGGTGAAATCTTTGGACTCCTGAATGGCTGTGACCTTAGCTCTCCAGCGCTCATCTTGTGGAAGACTTCTCAGTATTTTCCTGACTTGTTCATCAATGGGAATGATCTTACCAAGGGAGACTAATTCGTTCGTGATATTTGTGAACCTGGTGAACATCTCTTGAATGTTCTCCCTAGGTTCCATAACGACCCTTTCATATCTGGACATCAGTAGATCAATCTTGGAGCGCTTCACTTCACTGGTGCCTTCATGGGTAACATCCAGCAGGTCCCAAATCTGCTTTGCCGTTTTACAACCCATGATACGATTATGTTCATTTGGCTCGAGACCACAACGAAGCAGCTTGATCGCAAGAGCGTTCATCTCCATCTTTTGAAAGTCTTCCTTTTCATATTCAGTGATTGGTTTAGGAATTGATTCATTGTTGGAGTTGATGGTCGTTACTTCGAAATCTCCTATTTCAATTACTCTCCATACTTGGTAATTTTCGGCCTTTATAAAAATTTTCATCCTATTTTTCCAGTAGTTATAGAATTTCCCATCGAACATGGGTGGCCTTTGCGTAGAGTACCCTTCTTCCATGCGTTCATTCATCTTCAACATCTTGCCAGGGAACAGGATACTGCTCTCAGGGTTTCCTGATTAAATGAGGAATAGGGTTCTGATACCAATTGTTGAAATACACGAAGATAGTCGAATGCAACAAGAGGGGGGGGGGTGAATTGTTGTGTATCTAGCTTTACTTCGTTTTTCTTCTAATTTGCGGAATTTTAACAAACAAAATAAAGCTTAAACTTAAAAAGCAAAAGATAAAAAGGAGACAAAGATTTTACGTGGAAACCTTCTTGGCCTAATAAGAAGAAAAACCACGACCCCCCGGGATTTCAAAATTCTCACTATGTTTTAGGCAATCAAATACAATTACATAAAACAGTTTGCTTCACTTGAAGCTTCTCTACTCTAGGCCTAATTCTCTTTCTCTATTGTCCCTTCCTCTTTGTCTATTCTCACAATTCTCTTTTCAATTCCCTTAGACTTTTTCGTAAGTCTAATTACAACAAATCACTCATTAACCCTTACAAGGCCAATTCTCAAGAGATTAAAAATCAAAATAATTACTTAAGAAAAATATAATAAATTAATTGGCATTTAAAAACAGAAAATATTTTTCTTAAATGATCTCCCATTAATGGACACTCTTGGATGGATATCGGTTTGAGCAAAGTTCCTCCTATTTATAGTGGGAACAGACAGCAGCTACCTTAGACACACCTCGCACTATCATCCACGTTTTCAAAATAAAAGGATAGTGGAATTGCCAAAAAATAAATGACTGGCTGTCATTTGCTCAGAGAGAAAATCAGTTTTCTTAAGCTAAAAATAGCATAGGAGTTAAGAAGAACAAGATACAAAAAAATAAGAGATCTTAAAAAAAGAAAAAGTGTTTTAGCCGTCCAAATTTAAAAGGAGATTTATTCAAAATGAAGAATAAGTCTTCTCCACATTTTAGGCGTTTTTTAAAAAACTTTTTGCCAATTAATAAATTAATTTAATTAAGCAACTAATTAAACTTTTAATCTTTTACATTAACTAATAACAGAAAACATAATTTTCGTAACTTCTAGTCAATGTATTCTCCAAACCTGTATCGTGGGGAACAACGTACTGTCTCCATCTACAATTTTCGTCAGAACATTATCTCTAGGAACAGTAAGCTGACTTCTAAAGCAATTGTCCAATTTCTTGGATATTCAAGATACGTACAGCTTCCACGAACCAAGTCATAGGCTTCATCAACGATTAACACAATCGGATATTTACCTACAAAACAATCTCTAAAATATGTTTGTTTATTTAAAAGTGAAGTCATCATCAAAACCTTAAGAGCCAACATGGGTAGACCACAAGCCAAGATAAGCCAATCCAAGAAAAATCAAGGAGAATACATGGCTGAGCAACCTACTTATTTGATGCTCACCGACTTGCCTACTGACTTGGACGTGACAATTAAGGAAGGCCAGTGCCAAGCTAGACCAAACATGAGTATCCAAGCATGGCAAAGCAAAGAAGAATCAATGAGGAACCTCACAGCAACACTCAAGCAATACAAAGACATGCATTCTGGTCAGCAGACAACAGAGCAGCCATCTGACGACCAGCCTACCTTGCGTACAATAGAACGCCTGGTCTCGTGCACGTATAAACATGGGAACCCAAGGGATGGCATCTTTGGACATGAAATAAGAAGCCAAGACTCAAAGATAATATGGAGAGTCCTCACAGAACCCACGAGAACAGCAACAAGGTCGTGTGTTCGACTGATATTTGATAATGGCTGATCCAGAACTGTCAGCCATCACCTACTGAACAGCAGACCTTTGAGCCCTTCCACAGAGTCAACCTGAGCATCCCAGGATACACCAAGGGTAGTTTTGGAATCTCTATACATGGACTTTTCCATCAATACCTTAAGTGCCTCCTAACGATCACAGTAAGACACCAAGAAAGGGAGCTGAAGGTCCCCTGTCAGACAGATCAGACCGGAAGAGCTGAAAGCATACTTAACCTTCTGTTTTCTGATTTCTGTTGTTTAAAACGTGCACATGATGGCCACGTGATATTTTTAGCCGTTATTATGGTTTAGCTTAAACTTAGCACTTTTAGAAGCTCTTATAGCTCTATAAATAAGAGGCCTAATCCCTTGTAATAAAACAGTTCAGATTAATCAATACAAGTTTCATTCCAGTAATTGTGTTTGCAATTGCTTTTCCGTGAGAGTCTCTTTGTGAGTGAAAGCAAGGTGATCTTTCCGGGCTAATTCCACAAAGATTGAAAGAGTGCCTTTCAATTGGAGTGTGATGAAGAGGCCAATCAATTCAGTGCGGGTTATTTATCACTATTCACAACCAAAGGACCACTTCTTAGAGTTGTTCTGGCCAGCCTTCTTGTTCGTTGTTCAGAACAGAAGGTGTATGTGCGTGTGTCATTGTGTTCCAGCCGGTGTGGATAGTGATTCTTGAAAGAGTTTATCGTGTTCTTGGAACGTTCATCCCATATATTCATCAGATCAATGATCAATAATGAATGAACGATGAAGAATGAACAAGGATCAATGATCATTGAAGAATGAATGATGAAGAGCGAACAAGGATCAATGATTACTGAAGAATGAATGATGAAGAATTAACAATGATCAATGATCAAAGAAGAATGAGTGATGAAGAGCGAACAAGGATAAATAATCATTGAAGAATGAACGATGAAGAATGAATCAGGATCAATGATCATTAAAGAATGAACGATGAAGAATGAACAAGGATCAATGATCATTGAAGAATGAACGATGAAGAATGAACAAGTGTCAATGAGCATTGTAGAATGAACGATGAAGAATGAACAAGGATCAATGATAATTGAAGAATGAACGATGAAGAATGAACAAGGATCAATGATCAATGAAGAATGAACGATTAAGAATGAAAAGGATCAATGATCCTTGAAGAATGAATGATGAAGAATGAACAAGGATCAATGATCAATGAAGAATGAACGATGAAGAATAAACAAGCATCAATGATCAATGAAGTATCAACGATGAAGAATGAACAAAGATCAATGATCATTGAAGAATGAACGATGAAGAATGAACAAGGATCAATGATCATTGAAGAATGAACGATGAAGAATGAACAAGGTTTAATGATCAATGAAGAATGAATGATGAAGAGCAAACAAGGATCAATAATCATTGAAGTATGAACGATGAAAAATGAACAAGGATCAATGATCGCATCAATGAACAATGAAGTATGAACAATGAATAACGAACAAGGATCAATGATCATTGAAGAATGAACGATGAAGAATGAACAAGGATCAATGATCATTGAAGAATGAACGATGAAGTATGAACAAAGATCAATGATCAATGAAGAATGAAGTAGGATCAATGATCAATAAAGAATGAACGATGATGAATGAACAAGGATCAATGATTATTGAGGAATGAACGATGAAGAATGAACAAGGATCAATGATCAATGAAGAATGAACGATGAAGAATGAGCTAGGATCAATGATCAATGAAGAAGGAATGATGAAGAGCGAACAAGGATCAATCATCATTGAAGTATGAACGATGAAGAATGAACAAGGATCAATGATTATTGAGGAATGAATGATGAAGAATGAACAAGGATCAATGATCAATGAAGAATGAACGATGAAGAGCGAACAAGGTTCAATCATCATTGAAGTATGAACGATGAAGAATGAACAAGGATCAACGTCATTGAAGAATGAACGATGAAGAATGAACAAGGATAAATGATCATTGAGAATGAAAGATGAAGAATGAACAAGGATGAACGATCAATGAAGAATGAACGATGAAAAACGAACAAGGATCAATGATCAATGAAGAATGAATGATGAAGAGCGAACAAGGATGAATCATCATTGAAGTATGAACAATGAAGAATGAACAAGGACCAATGATCATTGAAGAATCAATGATGAAGAATGAACAAGGATCAATGATCAATGAAGAATGAACGATGAAAAATGAAAAGGGGTCAATGATCAATGAACAATAAACGATCAAGAATGAACAAGGATCAATGATCATTGAAGAATGAACGATGAAGAATGAACAAAGATCAATGATCAATGAACAATAAACGATAAAGAATGAACAAGGATCAATGATCATTGAAGAATGAACGATGAATAATGAACAAGGATCAATGATCAATGAAGAATGAAGAATGAATAATGAAGAGCGAAGAAGGATCAATGATCAATGAAGAATGAACGATGAAGAATGAAAAAGGATCAATGATCATTGAAGAATGAACGATGAGAAATGAACAAGGATCAATGATCATTGAAGAATGAAAGATGAAGAATGAACAAGTATCAATGAGCATTGTCGAATGAACAATGAAGAATGAACAAGGATCAATGATCAATAAAGAAAGAACGATGAACAATGAACAAGGATCAATGATCATTGAAGAATGAACGATGAAGAATGAATATGGATCTATTATCAATGATGAATGAACGATGAAGAATGAATAACGATCAATGATCAATGAAGAATGAAGGATTAATAATGATCAAGTATCAACGCCAATTGAAGAATGTTCGAAGAAGAATGAACAAGGATTGATGATCAATGAAGAACGAACGATGAAGAATAAATAAGCATCAATGATCAATTAAGAATGACGATGAAGAATAAATAAGCATCAATGATCAATGAAGAATGAACGATGAAGAATGAACAAGGATAAATGATCAATGAAGAGTGAACGATAAAGAATAAATAGGGATCAATGATCAATGAAAAAGAAACAATGAAGAATAAACAAGTATCAAAGATCATTGAAGAATGAACGATGAATAATGAACAAGGATTAATGATCAATGAACAATGAACGGCGACGAATGAACGATAAAGAATGAACAAGGATCAATGATTAAGAATGAATGAACGATAAAGATTAAACAAGGATCAATGATCAACGAAGAATGAACGATGAAGAATGAACAAGGATCAATAATCAATGAAGAATGAACGATTAAGAATGAAAAGGATCAATGATCATTGAAGAATGAACGATGAAGAATGAACAAGGATTAACGATCAATGAAGAATGAACGATGAAGAACGGACAAGGATCAATGATCAATGAAGAATGAATGATGAAGAGCGAACAAGGATCAATCATCATTAAAGTATGAACAATGAAGAATGCACAAGGACCAATGATCATTGAAGAAGGAATGATGAAGAATGAACAAGGATCAATGATCAATGAAGAATGAACGATGAAAACTGAAAAGTGGTCAATGATCAATGAACAATAAACGATCAAGAATGATCAAGGATCAATGATCATTGAAGAATGAACAATGAAGAATGAACAAAGATCAATGATCAATGAACAATAAACGATAAAGAATGAACAAGGATCCATGATCATTGAAGAATGAACGATGAATAATGAACAAGGATCAATGATCAATGAAGAATGAAGAACGAATAATGAAGAGCGAAGACGGATCAATGATCAATGAAGAATGAACGATGAAGAATGAAAAAGGATCAATGATCATTGAAGAATGAACGATGAAGAATGAACAAGGATCAATGATCATTGAAGAATGAAAGATGAAGAATGAACAAGTATCAATGAGCATTGTAGAATGAACAATGAAGAATGAACAAGGATCAATGATCAATAAAGAAAGAACGATGAACAATGAACAAGGATCAATGATCATTGAAGAATGAACGATGAAGAATGAATATGGGTCAATTATCAATGATGAATGAACGATGAACAATGAATAACGATCAATGATCAATGAAGAATGAAGGATTAATAATGATCAAGTATCAACGCCAATTGAAGAATGTTCGAAGAAGAATGAACAAGGATCGATGATCAATGAAGAACGAACGATGAAGAATAAATAAGCATCAATGATCAATGAAGAATGACGATGAAGAATAAATAAGCATCAATGATCAATGAAGAATGAACGATGAAGAATGAACAAGGATAAATGATCAATGAAGAGTGAACGATGAAGAATAAATAGGGATCAATGATCAATGAAAAATAAACAATTAAGAATAAACAAGTATCAAAGATCATTGAAGAATGAACGATGAATAATGAACAAGGATTAATGATCAATGAACAATGAACGGCGACGAATGAACGATAAAGAATGAATAAGGATAAATGATTAAGAATGAATGAACGATAAAGATTAAACAAGGATCAATGATCAACGAAGAATGAACGATGAAGAATGAACAAGGATCAATAATCAATGAAGAATGAACGATTAAGAATGAAAAGGATCAATGATCATTGAAGAATGAACAATGAAGAATGAATAAGGATGAACGATCAATGAAGAATGAACGATGAAGAACGAACAAGGATCAATGATCAATGAAGAATGAATGATGAAGAGCGAACAAGGATCAATCATCATTGAAGTATGAACAATGAAGAATGAACAAGGACCAACGATCATTGAAGAAGGAATGATGAAGAATGAACAAGGATCAATGATCAATGAAGAATGAACGATGAAAAATGAAAAGGGGTCAATGATCAATGAACAATAAACGATCAAGAATGAACAAGAAACAATGATCATTGAAGAATGAACGATGAAGAATGAACAAAGATCAATGATCAAGGAACAATAAATGATAAAGAATGAACAAGGATCAATGATCATTGAAGAATGAACGATGAATAATGAACAAGGATCAATGATCAATGAAGAATGAAGAATGTATAATGAAGAGCGAAGAAGGATCAATGATCAATGAAGAATGAACGATGAAGAATGAAAAAGGATCAATGATCATTGAAGAATGAACGATGAAGAATGAACAAGGATCAATGATCATTGAAGAATGAAAGATGAAGAATGAACAAGTATCAATGAGCATTGTAGAATGAACAATGAAGAATGAACAAGGATCAATGATCAATAAAGAAAGAACGATGAACAATGAACAAGGATCAATGATCATTGAAGAATGAACGATGAAGAATGAATATGGATCAATTATCAATGATGAATGAACGATGAACAATGAATAACGATCAATGATCAATGAAGAATGAAGGATTAATAATGATCAAGTATCAACGCCAATTGAAGAATGTTCGAAGAAGAATGAACAAGGATCGATGATCAATGAAGAACGAACGATGAAGAATAAATAAGCATCAATGATCAATTAAGAATGACGATGAAGAATAAATAAGCATCAATGATCTATGACGAATGAACGATGAAGAATGAACAAGGATAAATGATCAATGAAGAGTGAACGATGAAGAATAATTAGGGATCAATGATCAATGAAAAATAAACAATGAAGAATAAACAAGTATAAAAGATCATTGAAGAATGAACGATGAATAATGAACAAGGATTAATGATCAATGAACAATGAACGGCGACGAATGAACGATAAAGAATGAACAAGGATCAATGATTAAGAATGAATGAACGATAAAGATTAAACAAGGATCAATGATCAACGAAGAATGAACGATGAAGAATGAACAAGGATCAATAATCAATGAAGAATGAACGATTAAGAATGAAAAGGATCAATGATCATTGAAGAATGAACGATGAAGTATGAACAAGGATCAATGATCAATGAAGAATGAACAAGGATAATTGATCAATGAAGAATGAACGATAAAGAATAAACACGCATCAATGATCAATGAAGTATGAATGATGAAGAATGAACAAGCATCAATGATCATTGAAGAATGAACGATGAATAATGAATAAGGATCAATGATCATTGAAGAATGAACGATGAAGAATAAACAAGGATCAATGATCAATGAACAATGAACGATAAAGAATGAACAAGGATAAATGATCATTGAAGAATGAAGGATGAAGAAAGAACAAGGATCAATAATCAAGAATGAATGAACGATGAAGATTAAACAAGGATCAATGATTAATTAAGAATGAACGATGAAGAATGAACAAGGATCAATAATCAATGAAGAATGAACAATTAAGAATGAAAAGGATCTATTATCATTGAAGAATGAACGATGAAGAATGAACAAGGATCAATGATCAATGAAGAATGAACAAGGATCAATTATCAATGAAGAATGAACGATGAAGAATAAACAAGCATCAATGATCAATGAAGTATGAACGATGAAGAATGAACAAGCATCAATGATCAAGAATGAATGAACGATGAAGAATAAACAAGGATCAATGATCAATGAAGAATGAACGATGAAGAATGAACAAGGATCAATAATCAATGAAGAATGAACGATTAAGAATGAAAAGGATCAATGATCATTGAAGAATGAACGAAGAAGAATGAACAAGGATCAATGATCAATAATGAATGAACGATGAAGAATGAACAAGGATCAATGATCATTGAAGAATGAACGATGAAGAATAAACAAGGATCAATGATCATTGAAGAATGAAGGATGAAGAATGAACAAGGATCAATGATCATTGAAGAATGAACGATGAAGAATGAACAAGGATCAATGATGAATGAACAATGAACGATGAAGAATGAACAAGGATAAATGATCATTGAAGAATAAACGATGAAGAATGAACAAGGATCAATGTTCAATGAAGAATGAACGAGGATCAATGATCAATGAAGAATGAACTATGAAGAATGAACAAGAATCACTGATCATTGAAGAATGAACGATGAAGAATGAACAAGGATTAATGATCAATGAAGAATGAAGAATGAAGAATGAATGAAGAAGAGGGAACAAGGATCAATGATCATTGAAGAATGAACGATGATGAATGAAAAAGGATCAATGATCATGGAAGAATGAACGATGAAGAATGAACAAGGATCAATGATCATTGAAGAATGAACGATGAAGAATGAACAAGTATCAATGGGCATTGTAGAATGAATAATGAAGAATGAACAAGGACCAATGATCAATAATGAATGAGCGATGAAGAATGAACAAGGATCAATGATCATTGAAGAATGAACGATGAAGAATGAACAAGGATGAATGATCAATGAAGAATGAACGATGAAGAATGAACAAGGATCAATGATCAATGAAGAATGAATGATGAATGAAGAAGAGTGAACAAGGATCAATGATCATTGAAGAATGAACGATGAAGAATGAAAAAGGATCAATGATCATTGAAGAATGAACGATGAAGAATGAACAAGGATCAATGATCATTGAAGAATGAAAGATGAAGAATGAACAAGTATCAATGAGCATTGTAGAATGAATGATGAAGAATGAACAAGGATCAATGATCAATAATGAATGAACGATGAAGAATGAACAAGGATCAATGATCATTGAAGAATGAACGATGAAGAATAAACAAGGATCAATGATCATTGAAGAATGAAGGATGAAGAATGAACAAGGATCAATGATCATTGAAGAATGAACGATGAAGAATGAACAAGGATCAATGATGAATGAACAATGAACGATGAAGAATGAACAAGGATAAATGATCATTGAAGAATAAACGATGAAGAATGAACAAGGATCAATGTTCAATGAAGAATGAACGAGGATCAATGATCAATGAAGAATGAACTATGAAGAATGAACAAGAATCACTGATCATTGAAGAATGAACGATGAAGAATGAACAAGGATTAATGATCAATGAAGAATGAAGAATGAAGAATGAATGAAGAAGAGGGAACAAGGATCAATGATCATTGAAGAATGAACGATGATGAATGAAAAAGGATCAATGATCATGGAAGAATGAACGATGAAGAATGAACAAGGATCAATGATCATTGAAGAATGAACGATGAAGAATGAACAAGTATCAATGGGCATTGTAGAATGAATAATGAAGAATGAACAAGGACCAATGATCAATAATGAATGAGCGATGAAGAATGAACAAGGATCAATGATCATTGAAGAATGAACGATGAAGAATGAACAAGGATGAATGATCAATGAAGAATGAACGATGAAGAATGAACAAGGATCAATGATCAATGAAGAATGAATGATGAATGAAGAAGAGTGAACAAGGATCAATGATCATTGAAGAATGAACGATGAAGAATGAAAAAGGATCAATGATCATTGAAGAATGAACGATGAAGAATGAACAAGGATCAATGATCATTGAAGAATGAAAGATGAAGAATGAACAAGTATCAATGAGCATTGTAGAATGAATGATGAAGAATGAACAAGGATCAATGATCAATAATGAATGAACGATGAAGAATGAACAAGGATCAATGATCATTGAAGAATGAACGATGAAGAATAAACAAGGATCAATGATCATTGAAGAATGAAGGATGAAGAATGAACAAGGATCAATGATCATTGAAGAATGAACGATGAAGAATGAACAAGTATCAATGAGCATTGTAGAATGAATGATGAAGAATGAACAAGGATCAATGATCAATAATGAATGAACGATGAAGAATGAACAAGGATCAATGATCATTGAAGAATGAACGATGAAGAATGAACAAGCATGAATGATCAATGAAGAATGAACGATGAAGAATGAACAAGGATCAATGATCAATGAACAATGAGCGATGAAGAATGAACAAAGATAAATGATCATTGAACAATGAAAGATGAAGAATGAACAAGGATCATTGATCAATAAAGAATGAACGATGAAGAATGAACAAGGATCAATGATCAATGAAGAATGAAGAATGAATGATGAAGAGCGAAGAAGGATCAATGATCATTGAAGAATGAATGATGAAGAATGAAAAAGGATCAATGATCATTAAAGAATGAACGATGAAGAATGAACAAGGATCAATGATCATTGAAGAATGAACGATGAAGAGCGAACAAGTATCAATGAGCATTGTAGAATGAACGATGAAGAATGAACAAGGATCCATGATCAATAATGAATGAACGATGAAGAATGAACAAGGATCAATGATCATTGAATAATGAACGATGAAGAATGAACAAGGATCAATTATCAATGATGAATGAACGATGAAGAATGAACAAGGATCAATGATCAATGTAGAATGAAGGATTAAGAATGATCAATGATCAATGTCAATTGAAGAATGAACGAAGAAGAATGAAAAAAGGTCGATGATCAAAGAAGAACGAACGATGAAGAATAAATAAGCATCAATGATCAATGAAGAATGAACGATGAAGAATGAACAAGGATCAATGATCAATGAAGAGTGAACGATGAAGAATAAATAGGGATCAATGATCAATGAAAAACGAACAATGAAGAATGAACAAGGATCAATGATCATAGAAGAATGAACGATGAAGAATGAACAAGTATCAATGAGCATTGTAGAATGAATGATGAAGAATGAACAAGGATCAATGATCAATAATGAATGAACGATGAAGAATGAACAAGAATCAATGAACGATGAAGAATGAACAAGGATGAATGATCAATGAAGAATGAACGATGAATAATGAACAAGGATCAATGATCAATGAAGAATGAACGATGAAAAATGAACAAGGATCAATGATCATTGAAGAATGAACGATGAAGAATGAACAAGTATTAATGAGCATTGTAGAATGAATGATGAAGAATGAACAAGGATCAATGATCAATAATGAATGAACGATGAAGAATGAACAAGAATCAATGAGCATTGAAGAATGAACGATGAAGAATGAACAAGGATGAATGATCAATGAAGAATGAACGATGAATAATGAACAAGGATCAATGATCAATGAAGAATGAACGATGAAAAATGAACAAGGATCAATGATCATTGAAGAATGAACGATGAAGAATGAACAAGTATTAATGAGCATTGTAGAATGAATGATGAAGAATGAACAAGGATCAATGATCAATAATGAATGAACGATGAAGAATGAACAAGAATCAATGATCATTGAAGAATGAACGATGAAGAATGAACAAGGATGAATGATCAATGAAGAATGAACGATGAATAATGAACAAGGATCAATGATCAATGAAGAATGAACGATGAAAAATGAACAAGGATCAATGATCATTGAAGAATGAACGATGAAGAATGAACAAGTATTAATGAGCATTGTAGAATGAATGATGAAGAATGAACAAGGATCAATGATCAATAATGAATGAACGATGAAGAATGAACAAGAATCAATGATCATTGAAGAATGAACGATGAAGAATGAACAAGGATGAATGATCAATGAAGAATAAACGATGAATAATGAACAAGGATCAATGATCAATGAAGAATGAACGATGAAAAATGAACAAGGATCAATGATCAATGATCAATGAAGAGTGAACGATGAAGAATAAATAGGGATCAATGATCAATGAAAAATAAACAAATAAGAATAAATAAGTATCAAAGATCATTGAAGAATGAACGATGAATAATGAACAAGGATTAATGATCAATGAACAATGAACGGCGACGAATAAACGATAAAGAATGAACAAGGATCAATGATCAAGAATGAATGAACGATGAAGATTAAACAAGGATCAATGATCAACGAAGAACGAACGATGAAGAATCAACAAGGATCAATAATCAATGAAGAATGAACGATTAAGAATGTAAAGGATCCATGATCATTGAAGAATGAACGATGAAGAATGAACAAGGATCAATGATCAATGAAGAATGAACAAGGATAATTGATCAATGAAGAATGAACGATGAAGAATAAACAAGCATCAATGATCAATGAAGTATGAACGATGAAGCATGAACAAGCATCAATGATCATTGAAGAATGAACGATGAATAATGAATAAGGATCAATGATCATTGAAGAATGAACGATGAAGAGTAAACAAGGATCAATGATCAATGAACAATGAATGATGAAGAATGAACAAGGATAAATGATCATTGAAGAATGAACGATGAAGAATGAACAAGGATCAATGATCATTGAAGAATGAACGATGAAGAATGAACAAGGATCAATGATCATAGAAGAATGAACGATGAAGAATGAACAAGTATCAATGAGCATTGTAGAATGAATGATGAAGAATGAACAAGGATCAATGATCAATAATGAATGAACGATGAAGAATGAACAAGAATCAATGATCATTGAAGAATGAACGATGAAGAATGAACAAGGATGAATGATCAATGAAGAATGAACGATGAATAATGAACAAGGATCAATGATCAATGAAGAATGAACGATGAAAAATGAACAAGGATCAATGATCATTGAAGAATGAACGATGAAGAATGAACAAGTATTAATGAGCATTGTAGAATGAATGATGAAGAATGAACAAGGATCAATGATCAATAATGAATGAACGATGAAGAATGAACAACGATCAATGATCATTGAAGAATGAACGATGAAGAATGAACAAGGATGAATGATCAATGAGGAATGAACGATGAAGAATGAACAAGGATCAATGATCAATGAAGAATGAATGATGAAGAGAGAAAAAGAATCAATCATCATTGAAGTATGAATGATGAAGAATGAATAAGGATCAATGATCATTGAGAATGAAAGATGAAGAATGAACAAGGATGAACGATCAATGAAGAATGAACGATTAAGAAACAACAAGGATCAATAATCAATGAATGAACGATTAAGAATGAAAAGGATCAATGATCATTGAAGAATGAACGAAGAAGAATGAACAAGGATCAATGATCAATGAAGAATGAACGATGAAGAATAAACAAGCATCAATGATCAATGAAGTATGAACGATGAAGAATGAACAAGCATCAATGATCATTGAAGAATGAATGATGAATAATGAATAAGGATCAATGATCATTGAAGAATGAACGATGAAGAATAAACAAGGATCAATGATGAATGAACAATGAACGATGAAGAATGAACAAGGATAAATGATCATTGAAGAATGAACGATGAAGAATAAACAAGGATCAATTATCATTGAAGAATGAACGATGAAGAATGAACAAGGATCAATGATCATTGAAGAATGAACGATGAAGAATGAACAAGTATTAATGAGCATTGTAGAATGAATGATGAAGAATGAACAAGGATCAATGATCAATAATGAATGAACGATGAAGAATGAACAACGATCAATGATCATTGAAGAATGAACGATGAAGAATGAACAAGGATGAATGATCAATGAAGAATGAACGATGAAGAATGAACAAGGATCAATGATCAATGAAGAATGAATGATGAAGAGAGAAAAAGAATCAATCATCATTGAAGTATGAACGATGAAGAATGAACAAGGATCAATGATCATTGAGAATGAAAGATGAAGAATGAACAAGGATGAACGATCAATGAAGAATGAACGATTAAGAAACATCAAGGATCAATAATCAATGAATGAACGATTAAGAATGAAAAGGATCAATGATCATTGAAGAATGAACGAAGAAGAATGAACAAGGATCAATGATCAATGAAGAATGAACGATGAAGAATAAACAAGCATCAACTATCATTGAAGTATGAACGATGAAGAATGAACAAGGATCAATGATCATTGAGAATGAAAGATGAAGAATGAACAAGGATGAACGATCAATGAAGAATGAACGATGAAGAAAGAACAAGGATCAATAATCAATGAATGAACGATTAAGAATGAAAAGGATCAATGATCATTGAAGAATGAACGAAGAAGAATGAACAAGGATCAATGATCAATGAAGAATGAACGATGAAGAATAAACAAGCATCAATGATCAATGAAGTATGAACGATGAAGAATGAACAAGCATCAATGATCATTGAAGAATGAATGATGAATAATGAATAAGAATCAATGATCATTGAAGAATGAACGATGAAGAATAAACAAGGATCAATGATCAATGAACAATGAACGATGAGGAATGAACAAGGATAAATGATCATTGAAGAATAAACGATGAAGAATGAACAAGGATCAATTATCATTGAAGAATGAACGATGAAGAATGAACAAGGATCAATGATCATTGAAGAATGAACGATGAAGAATGAACAAGTATCAATGAGCATTGTAGAATGAATGATGAAGAATGAAAAAGGATCAATGATCAATAATGAATGAACGATGAAGAATGAACAAGGATCAATGATCATTGAAGAATGAACGATGAAGAATGAACAAGGATGAATGATCAATGAAGAATGAACGATGAAGAATGAACAAGGATCAATGATCAATGAAGAATGAATGATGAAGAGAGAACAAGGATCAATCATCATTGAAGTATGAACAATGAAGAATGAACAAGGATCAATGATCATTGAGAATGAAAGATGAAGAATGAACAAGGATGAACGATCAATGAAGAATGAACGATGAAGAACGAAAAAGGATAAATGATCAATGAAGAATGAATGATGAAGAGCGAACAAGGATCAATCATCATTGAAGTATGAACAATGAAGAATGAACAAGGATCAATGATCATTGAAGAATGAATGATGAAGAATGAACAAGGATCAATGATCAATGAAGAATAAACGATGAAAAATGAAAAGGGGTCAGTGCTCAATGAACAATAAACGATCAAGAATGAACAAGGATCAATGATCATTGAAGAATAAACGATGAAGAATGAACAAGGATCAATGATCAATGTGCAATAAACGATGAAGAATGAACAAGGATCAATGATCATTGAAGAATGAACGATGAATAATGAACAAGGATCAATGATCAATAAAGAATGAAGAATGAATAATGAAGAGCGAAGAAGGATCAATGATCAATGAAGAATGAACGATGAAGAATGAAAAAGGATCAATGATCATTGAAGAATGAACGATGAAGAATGAACAAAGATCAATGATCATTGAAGAATGAAAGATGAAGAATGAACATGGATCAATAATCAATGAAGAATGAACGATGAAGAATGAACATGGATCAATAATCAATGAAGAATGAACGATGAAGAATGAACATGGATCAATAATCAACGAAGAATGAACGATGAAGAATGAACATGGATCAATAATGAATGAAGAATGAACGATTAAGATTAAAAAGGATCATTGATCATTGAAGAATGAACGATGAAGAATGAACAAGGATCAACGATCAATGAAGAATGAACAAGGATAATTGATCAATGAAGAATGAACGATAAAGAATAAACAAGCATCAATGATCAATGAAGTATGAACGATGAAGAATGAACAAGCATCAATGATCATTGAAGAATGAACGATGAATAATGATTAAGGATCAATGATCATTGAAGAATGAACGATGAAGAATAAACAAGGATCAATGATCAATGAACAATGAACGATGAAGAATGAACAAGGATAAATGATCATTGAAGAATGAACGATGAAGAATGAACAAGGATCAATGATCATTGAAGAATGCACGATGAAGAATGAACAAGGATCAATGATCATAGAAGAATGAACGATGAAGAATGAACAAGTATCAATGAGCATTGTAGAATGAATGATGAAGAATGAACAAGGATCAATGATCAATAATGAATGAACGATGAAGAATGAACAAGAATCAATGATCATTGAAGAATGAACGATGAAGAATGAACAAGGATGAATGATCAATGAAGAATGAACGATGAATAATGAACAAGGATCAATGATCAATGAAGAATGAACGATGAAGAATGAACAAGGATCAATGATCATTGATGAATGAACGATGAAGAATGAACAAGTATCAATGAGCATTGTAGAATGAATGATGAAGAATGAACAAGGATCAATGATCAATAATGAATGAATGATGAAGAATGAACAAGGATCAATGATCATTGAAGAATGAACGATGAAGAATGAACAAGGATGAATGATCAATGAAGAATGAACGATGAAGAATGAACAAGGATCAATGATCAATGAAGAATGAATGATGAAGAGAGAAAAAGAATCAATCATCATTGAAGTATGAACGATGAAAAATGAACAAGGATCAATGATAATTGAGAATGAAAGATGAAGAATTAACAAGGATGAACGATCAATGAAGAATGAACGATGAAGAACGAACAAGGATCAATAATCAATGAATGAACGATTAAGAATGAAAAGGATCAATGATCATTGAAGAATGAACGAAGAAGAATGAACAAGGATCAATGATCAATGAAGAATGAACGATGAAGAATAAACAAGCATCAATGATCAATGAAGTATGAACGATGAAGAATGAACAAGCATTAATGATCATTGAAGAATGAATGATGAATAATGAATAAGGATCAATGATCATTGAAGAATGAACGATGAATAATAAACAAGGATCAATGATCAATGAACAATGAACGACGAGGAATGAACAAGGATAAATGATCATTGAAGAATGAAAGATAAAGAATGAACAAGGATCAATTATCATTGAAGAATGAATGATGAAGAATGAACAAGGATCAATGATCATTGAAGAATGAACGATGAAGAATGAATAAGGATCAATGATCAATGAACAATGAACGATGAAGAATGAACAAGGATAAATGATCATTGAAGAATGAACGATGAAGAATGAACAAGGATCAATCATAATTGAAGAATGAATGATGAAGAATGATCATGGATATATGATCATTAAAGAATGAATGATGGAAAATGAACAAGGATCAACGATCAATGAAGAATGAACAAGGATCAATGATCAATGAAGAATGAACGATGAAAAATGAACAAGAATCACTGATCATTCAAGAATGAAGAATGAAGAAGAACGAACAAGGATTAATGATCAATGAAGAATGAATGATGAAGAATGAACAAGGATCAATGATCATTGAAGAATGAACGATGAAGAATGAACAAGGATCAATGATCATTGAAGAATGAATGATGAAGAATGAAAAAGTATCTACGAGCATTGTAGAATGAATGATGAAGAATGAACAAGGATCAATGATAGATAATGAATGAACGATGAAGAATAAACAAGGATCAATGATCATTGAAGAATGAACGATGAAAAATGAACAAGGATCAATGATGAATGATGAATGAACGATGAAGAATGAATAAGGATCAATGATCAATGAAGAATGAAGGATTAAGAATGATCAAGGATCAATGACCATTGAAGAATGAACAAGGAACGATGATATATGAAGAACGAACGATGAAGAATAAATAAGCATCAATGATCATTGAAGAATGAACGATGAGGAACAAATAAGCATCAATGATCAATGAAGAATGAACGATGAAGAATGAACAAGGATCAACGATCAATGAAGAGTGAACGATGAAGAATAAATAGGGACCAATGATCAATGAAAAATGAACAATGAAGAATGAACAAGTATCAATGATCATTGAAGAATGAACGATGAAGAATGAACAAGGATCAATGATCAATGAACAATGAATGGCGACGAACGAACGATGAAGAATGAACAAGGATCAATGATCAATAATGAATGAACGACGAAGATTAAACAAGAATCAACGATCAATGAAGAATGAACGATGAAGAATGAACAAGGATCAATGATCAATGAGGAATGAATGATTAAGAATGAAAAGGATCAATGATCATTGAAGAATGAACGATGAAGCATGAACAAGGATCAATGATCAAATAAGAATGAACAAGGATCAATGATCAATGAAGAATGAACGATGAAGAATAAACAAGCATCAATGATCAATGAAGTATGAACAATGAAGAATGAACAGGGATCAATGATCATTAAAGAATGAACGATGAAGAATGAATTAGGATCAATGATCATTAAAGAATGAACGATGAATTATGAACAAGGATCAATGATTAATAAAGAATGAAGAAGGATCAATGATCAATGAAGAATGAACGATGAAGAATGAACAAGAATCATTGATCATTGAAGAATGAATGATGAAGAATGAACAAAGATTAATGATCAATGAAGAATGAAGAATGAATGAAGAAGAGCGAACAAGGATCAATGATCATTGAAGAATGAACGATGAAGAATGAACGAGGATCAATGAGCAAATAAGAATGAACAAGGATCAATGCTCAATGAAGAATGAATAAGGATCAATGATCAATGAACAATGAACGATGAAGAATGAACAAGGATAAATGATCATTGAAGAATGAACGATGAAGAATGAACAAGGATCAATGATAATTGAAGAATGAATGATGAAGAATGATCAAGGTTATATGATCATTAAAGAATGAATGATGAAGAATGAACTAGGTTCAATGATCAATGAAGAATGAACGATGATGAATCAACAACGATCATTGATCAATGAAGAATGAACGATTAAGAATAAACAAGGATCAATGATCATTGAAGAATGAACGATGAAGAATGAACAAGGATGAATCGTCAATGAAGAATGAACGATGAAGAATAAACAAGGATCAATGATCAATGAAGAATAAACGATGAAGAATGAACAAGGATCAATGATCAATGAAGAATGAACGATGAAGAATAATCAAGGATCAATGATCAATGAACAATGAACGATGAAGAATGAGCAAAGATTAATGATCATTGAACAATCAACGATGAAGAATGAACAAGGATCAATGATCAATGAAGAATGAACAAGGATCAATTATCAATGAAGAATGAACGATGAAGAATGAACAAGGATGAATGATCATTGAAGAATGAACGATGAAGGAGTAACAAGAATCAATGATTAATGAAGAATGAACGATGAAGAATAAAGAAGGATCAATGCTCATTGAAGAATGAACGATGAAGAATGAACAAGGATCAATGATCAATGAACAATGAACGATGAAATATGAACTAGGATCAATGATCATTGAAGAATGAACGATGAAGAATAAACAAGGATTAATGATCAATGAATATTGAACAAGGATAAATGAGCATTGTAGAATGAACGATGAAGATTGAACAAGGATCAATGATCAATTAACAATGAACGATGAATAATGAACCAGGATCAATGATCATTGAAGAATGAACATGGATCAATGATCAATGAAGAATCAACGATGAATAACGAACAAGAATCAATGATCATTGATGAATGATGAATGATGAATGAACGATGAATAATGAACAAGGATCAACGATCATTGAAGAATGCACAAGGATCAATGATCAATGAAGAATGAACTATGAAGAACGAACAAGGATCAATGATCATTGATGAATAAACGATGCATAATGAACAAGGATCAATGATCATTGAAGAAATAACGTTGAAGAATGAACAACGATCAATGATTATTGTAGAATGAACAATGAAGAATCAACAAGGACCAATGATCATTCAAGAATGAATGATGAAGAATGAACAAGGATGAATGGTCAATGAAGAATGAACGATGAAGAATAAACAAGGATCAATGATCAATGAAGAATAAACGATGAAGAATGAACAAGGATCAATGATCAATGAAGAATTAACAATGAAGAATAATCAAGGATCAATGATCAATGAACAATGAACGATGAAGAATGAACAAAGATTAATGATCATTGAACAATCAACGATGAAGAATGAACAAGGATCAATGATCAATGAAGAATGAACAAGGATCAATTATCAATGAAGTATGAACGATGAACAATGAACAAGGATGAATGATCATTGAAGAATGAATGATGAAGGAGTAACAAGGATCAATGATTAATGAAGAATGAACGATGAAGAATGAACAAAGATCAATGATCAATGATCAATGAACAATGAACGATGAAATAGGAAAAAGGATCAAAGATCATTGAAGAATGAACGATGAAGAATGAACAAGGATTAATGATCAATTAATATTGAACAAGGATAAATGAGCATTGTAGAATGAACGATGAAGATTGAACAAGGATCAATGATCAATTAACAATGAACGATCAGTAATGAACAAGGATCAATGATCATTGAAGAATGAACATGGATGAATGATAAATGAAGAATGAACGATGAATAACGAACAAGAATCAATGATCATTGATGAATGATGAATGAACGATGAATAATGAACAAGGATCAATGATCATTGAAGAAGGCACAAGGATCAATGATCAATGAAGAATGAACTATGAAGAACGAACAAGAATCAATGATCATTGATGAATGAACGATGAATAATGAACAAGGATCAATGATCAATGAAGAATGAATGATCAAGAATGAACAAGGATCATTGATCATTGAAGAAAGAACGTTGAAGAATGAACAACGATCAACGATCATTGTAGAATGAACAATGAAGAATAAACAAGGATGAATGATTATTGAAGAATGAACGATGATAGAGTAACAAGGATCAATGATTAATGAAGAATAAACGATGAAGAATGAGCAAAAATGAATGATCAATGAACAATGAACAATGAAATATGAACAAGGATCAATGATCATTGAAGAATGAACGATGAAGAATGAACAAGGATTAATGATCAATGAATAATGAACAAGGATAAATGAGCATTGTAGAATGAACGATGAAGATTGAACAAGGATCAATGATCAATTAACAATGAACGATGAACGATGAATAATGAACAAGGATCAATGATCATTGAAGAATGAACATGGATGAATGATAAATGAAGAATGAACGATGAATAACGAACAAGAACCAATGACCATTGATGAATGATGAATGAACGATTAATAATGAACAAGGATCAATGATCAATGAAGAATGCACAAGGATCAATGATCAATGAAGAATGAACTATGAAGAACGAACAAGGATCAATGATCATTGATGAATGAACGATGAATAATGAACAAGGATCAATGATCAATGAAGAATGAATGATCAAGAATGAACAAGGATCAATGATCATTGAAGAAAGAACGTTGAAGAATGAACAACGATCAATGATCATTGTAGAATGAACAATGAAGAATCAACAAGGATCAATGATCATTGAAGAATGAACGATGAAGAATCAAGAAGGATCAATAATAAATGAAGAATGAATGATGAAGAATCAACAAGTATCAATGTTCATTGAAGAAAGAACGATGAAGAATTAACAAGGATCAATGATCATTGAAGAATGAAAAATGAAGAATGAACAAGGATCAATGATCATTGAAAAACGAACGATGAAGAATGAACTAGGATCAATGAGAATTGTAGAATGAACGATGAAGAATGAACAAGGATCAATGATCAATAATGCATGAACGATGAAGAATGAACAAGGATCAATGATCATTGAAGAATGAACGATCATGAATGAACAAGGATCAATGATCCATGAAGAATGAAGAATGAACGATGAAGAATAAACAAGGATCAATGAGCATTGTAGAATAAACGATGCAGTATGAACAAGGATCAATGATAAATAATGAATGAACGATGAAGAATGAACAAGGATCATTGATCATTGAAGAATTAACGATGAAGAATGAACTAGGTTCAATGATCAATGAAGAATGAACGATGAAGAATCAACAACGATCATTGATCAATGAAGAATGAACGATTAAGAATGAACAACGATCAATGATCATTGAAGAATGAACGATGAAGAATGAACAAGGATGAATGGTCAATGAAGAATGAACGATGAAGAATAAATAAGGATCAATGATCAATGAAGAATAAACGATGAAGAATGAACAAGGATCAATGATCAATGAAGAATGAACGATTAAGAATGAACAAGGAACAATGATCATTGAAGAATGAACGATGAAGAATGAACAAGGATGAATGGTCAATGAAGAATGAACGATTAAGAATAAATAAGGATCAATGGTCAATGAAGAATGAACGATGAAGAATAAATAAGGATCAATGATCAATGAAGAATAAACGATAAAGAATGAACAAGGATCAATGATCAATGAAGAATGAACGATTAAGAATGAACAAGGAACAATGATCATTGAAGAATGAATGATGAAGAATGAACAAGGATGAATGGTCAATGAAGAATGAACGATTAAGAATAAATAAGGATCAATGATAAATGAAGAATGAACAAGGATCAATGATAAATGAAGAATGAACGATGAAGAATAATCAAGGATCAATGATCAATGAACAATGAACGATGAAGAATGAACAAAGATTAATGATCATTGAAGAATCAACGATGAAGAATGAACAAGGATCAATGATCAATGAAGAATGAACAAGAATCAATTATCAATGAAGTATGAACGATGAAGAATGAACAAGGATGAATGATCATTGAAGAATGAACGATGAAGGAGTAACAAGGATCAATGATTAATGAAGAATGAACGATGAAGAATAAACAAGGATCAATGCTCATTGAAGAATGAACGATGAAGAATGAACAAGGATCAATGATCAATGAACAATGAACGATGAAATATGAACAAGGATCAATGATCATTGAAGAATGAACGATGAAGAATAAACAAGGATTAATGATCAATGAATATTGAACAAGGATAAATGAGCATTGTAGAATAAACGATGAAGATTGAACAAGGATCAATGATGAATTAACAATGAACGATGAATAATGAACAAGGATCAATGATCATTGAAGAATGAACATGGATATATGATCAATGAAGAATGAACGATGAATAACGAACAAGAATCAATGATCATTGATGAATGATGAATGAACGATGAATAATGAACAAGGATCAATGATCATTGAAGAATGCACAAGGATCAATGATCAACGAAGAATGAACTATGAAGAACGAACAAGGATCAATGATCATTGATGAATAAACGATGCATAATGAACAAGGATCAATGATCATTGAAGAAAGAACGTTGAAGAATAAACAACGATCAATGATTATTGTAGAATGAACAATGAAGAATAAACAACAATCAATGATCATTGAAGAATGAACGATGAAGAATGAAGAAGGATCAATAATCAATGAAGAATGAATGATCAAGAATCAACAAGTATCAATGATCATTGAAGAAAGAACGATGAAGAATGAACAAGGATCAATGATCATTGAAGAATGAACAAGGATCAATGATTATTGTAAAATGAACGATGAAGAATGAACTACGATCAATGAGCATTGTAGAATTAACGATGAAGATTGAACAAGGATCAATTATCAATAATGCATGAACGATGAAGAACGAACAAGCATCAATGATCATTGAAGAATGAACGATCATGAATGAACAAGGATCAATGATCCATGAAGAATGAACGATGAAGAATAAACAAGGATCAATGAGCATTGTAGAATAAACGATGCAGAATTAACAAGGATTAATGATCAATAATGAATTAACGATGAAGAATGAACAAGGATCATTGATCATTGAAGAATTAACGATGAAGAATGAACTAGGTTCAATGATCAATGAAGAATGAACGATGAAGAATCAACAACGATCATTAATCAATGAAGAATGAACGATTCAGAATGAACAAGGATCAATGATCATTGAAGAATGAACGATGAAGAATGAACAAGGATGAATCGTTAATGAAGAATGAATGATGAAGAATAAACAAGGATGAATGATCAATGAAGAATAAACGACGAAGAATGAACAAGGATCAATGATCAATGATGAATTAACGATGAAGAATAATCAAGGATCAATGATCTATGAACACTGAACGATGAAGAATGAACAAAGATTAATGATAATTGAAGAATCAACGATGAAGAATGAACTAGGATCAATGATCATTGAAGAATGAACAAGGATCAATTATCAATGAAGAATGAACGATGAAGAATGAACAAGGATCAATGATCATTGAAGAATGAACGATGAAGAATGAACAAGGATCAATGATCATTGAAGAATGAACGACGAAGGATTAACAAGGATCAATGATTAATGAAGAATGAACGATGAAGCATAAACGAGGATCAATGCTCATTGAAGAATGAACAATGAAGAATGGACAAGGATCAATGATCAATGAACAATGAACGATGGAAAATGAACAAGGATATATGATCATTGAAGAATGAACGATGAAGAATGAACAAGGATTAATGATTAATGAATATTGAACAAGGATAAATGAGCATTGTAGAATGAACGATGAAGAATGAACAAGGATCAATGATAAATTAACAATGAACGATGAATAATGAACAAGGATCAATGATCATTGAAGTAGGAACGATGAATAATGAACAAGGATCAATGATCATTGAAGAATGAATGATGAAGAATGAACAAGGATCAATGATCAATGAACAATGAACGATGAAGAATGAACAAGGATTAATGATCATTGAAGAATGAACGATGAAGAATTAACAAGGATCAATGATCAATGAAGATTGAACAAGGATCAATTATCAATGAAGAATGAACGATAAAGAATGAACAAGGACCAATCATCATGGAAGAATGAATGATGAAGGATTAACATGTCTCAATGATTAATGAAGAATGAACGATGAAGAATGAACAAGGATCAATGCTCATTGAAGAATGAACGATGAAGAATGAACAAGGATCAATGATCAATGAACAATGAACGATGAAAAATGAACAAGCATCAATGATCATTGAAGAATGAACGATGAAGAATGAACAAGGATTAATGATCAATGAATAATGAACAAGGATAAATGAGCATTGTAGAATGAACGATGAAGAATGTATAAGGATCAATGATCAATGAACAAGGAATGATGAATAAAGAACAAGGATCAATGATCATTGAAGAATAAACAAGGATCAATGATCAATGAAGAATGAAGAATGAACGAGGAAGAACGAACAAGGATCAATGATCATTGATGAATAAATGATGAATAATGAACAAGGATCAATGATCAATGAAGAATGAATGATCAAGAATGAACAAGGATCAATGATCATTGAAGAAAGAGCGATGAAGAATGAACTACAATCAATGATCATTGTAGAATGAACAATGAAGAATCAACAAGGATCAATGATCATTGAAGAATGAATGATGAAGAATGAAGAAGGATCAATGATCAATGAAGAATGAATGATCAAGAATCAACAAGTATCAATGATCATTGAAGACAGAACGATGAAGAATGAACAAGGATCAATGATCATTGAAGAATGAACAAGGATCAATGATTATTGAAAAATGAACGATGAAGAATGAACTAGGATCAATGAGCATTGTAGAATGAACGATGAAGAATGAACAAGGATCAATGATCAATAATGCATGAACGATGAAGATTGAACAAGGATCAATGATCATTGAAGAATGAAGGATCATGAATGAACAAGGATCAATGATCCATGAAGAATGAACGATGAAGAATAAACAAGGATCAACGAGCATTGTTGAATAAACGATTCAGAATGAACAAGGATCAATGATCAATAATGAATGAACGATGAAGAATGAACAAGGATCATTGATCATTGAAGAATTAACGATGAAGAATGAACTAGGTTCAATGATCAATGAAGAATGAACGATGAAGAATCAACAACGATCATTGACCAATGAAGAATGAACGATTCAGAATGAACAAGGATCAATGATCATTGAAGAATGAACGATGAAGAATGAACAAGGATGAATGGTCAATGAAGAATGAACGATAAAGAATAAACAAGGATCAATGATCAATGAAGAATAAACAATGAAGAATGAACAAGGATCAATGATCAACGAAGAATGAACGATGAAAAATAATCAAGGATCAATGATCAATGAACAATGAACGATGAAGAATGAACAAGGATCAATGATCATTGAAGAATGAACAAGGATCAATGATTATTGAAAAATGAACGATGAAGAATGAACTAGGATCAATGAGCATTGTAGAATGAACGATGAAGAATGAACAAGGATCAATGATCAATAATGCATGAACGATGAACATTGAACAAGGATCAATGATCATTGAAGAATGAAGGATCATGAATGAACAAGGATCAATGATCCATGAAGAATGAACGATGAAGAATAAACAAGGATCAACGAGCATTGTAGAATAAACGATGCAGAATGAACAAGGATCAATGATCAATAATGAATGAACGATGAAGAATGAACAAGGATCATTGATCATTGAAGAATTAACGATGAAGAATGAACTAGGTTCAATGACCAATGAAGAATGAAAGATGAAGAATCAACAACGATCATTGACCAATGAAGAATGAACGATTCAGAATGAACAAGAATCAATGATCATTGAAGAATGAACGATGAAGAATGAACAAGGATGAAAGGTCAATGAAGAATGAAGGATAAAGAATAAACAAGGATCAATGATCAATGAAAAATAAACGATGAAGAATGAACAAGGGTCAATGATCAATGAAGAATGAACGATGAAGAATAATCAAGGATCAATGATCATTGAACAATCAACGATGAAGAATGAACAAGGATCAATGATCAATGAAGAATGAACAAGGATTAATTATCAATGAAGAATGAACGATGAAGAATGAAAAAGGATGAATGATCATTGAAGAATGAACGATGAAGGAGTAACAAGGATCAATGATTAATGAAGAATAAACGATGAAGAATGAACAAAGATTAATGATCAATGAACAGTGAACGATGAAATATGAACAAGGATCAATGATCATTGAAGAATGAACGATGAAGAATGAACAAGGATTAATGATCAATGAATATTGAACAAGGATAAATGAGCATTGTAGAATGAACGATGAAGATTGAACAAGGATCAATGATCAATTAACAATGAACGATGAATAATGAACAAGGATCAATGATCATTGAAGAATGAACATGGATCAATGATCAATGAAGAATGAACGATGAATAACGAACAAGAATCAATGATCATTGATGAATGATGAATGAACGATGAATAATGAACAAGGATCAATGATCATTGAAGAATGCACAAGGATCAATGATCAATGAAGAATGAATTATGAAGAACAAACAAGGATCAATGATCATTGATGAATGAACGATGAATAATGAACAAGGATCAATGATTAATGAAGAATGAATGATCAAGAATGAACAAGGATCAATGATCATTGAAGAAAGAACGTTGAAGAATGAACAACGATCAATGATCATTGTAGAATGAACAATGAAGAATCAAAAAGGATCAATGATCATTTAAGAATGAACGATGAAGAATGAAGAAGGATCAATAATCAATGAAGAATGAATGATCAAGAATCAACAAGTATCAATGTTCATTGAATAAAGAACGATGAAGAATGAACAAGGATCAATGATCATTGAAGAATGAACGATCATGAATGAACAAGGAACAATGATCCATGAAGAATGAAGAATGAACGATGAAGCATAAACAAGGATCAATGAGCATTGTAGAATGAACAATGCAGAATGAACAAGGATCAATGATCAATAATGAATGAACGATGAAGAATGAAAAAGGATCATTGATCATTGAAGAATTAACGATGAAGAATGAACTAGGTTCAATGATCAATGAAGAATGAACGATGAAGAATCAACAACGATCATTGATCAATGAAGAATGAACGATTAAGAATGAACAAGGAACAATGATCATTGAAGAATGAACGATGAAGAATGAACAAGGATGAATGGTCAATGAAGAATGAACGATTAAGAATAAATAAGGATCAATGATCAATGAAGAATCAACAAGGATCAATGATCAATGAAGAATGAACGATGAAGAATAATCAAGGATCAATGATCAATGAACAATGAACGATGAAGAATGAACAAAGATTAATGATCATTGAAGAATCAACGATGAATAATGAACAAGGATCAATGATCAATGAAGAATGAACAAGGATCAATTATCAATGAAGTATGAACGATGAAGAATGAACAAGGATGAATGATCATTGAAGAATGAACGATGAAGGAGTAACAAGGATCAATGATTAATGAAGAATGAACGATCAAGAATAAACAAGGATCAATGCTCAATGAAGAATGAACGATGAAGAATGAACAAGGATCAATGATCAATGAACAATGAACGATGAAATATGAACAAGGATCAATGATCATTGAAGAATGAACGATGAAGAATAAACAAGGATTAATGATCAATTAATATTGAACAAGGATAAATGAGCATTGTAGAATAAACGATGAAGATTGAAGAAGGATCAATGATGAATTAACAATGAAGGATGAATAATGAACAAGGATCAATGATCATTGAAGAATGAACATGGATATATGATCAATGAAGAATGAACGATGAATAACGAACAAGAATCAATGATCATTGATGAATGATGAATGAACGATGAATAATGAACAAGGATCAATGATCATTGAAGAATGCACAAGGATCAATGATCAACGAAGAATGAACTATGAAGAACGAACAAGGATCAATGATCATTGATGAATAAACGATGCATAATGAACAAGTATCAATGATCATTGAAGAAAGAACGTTGAAGAATAAACAACGATCAATGATTATTGTAGAATGAACAATGAAGAATAAACAAGGATCAATGATCATTGAAGAATGAACGATGAAGAATGAAGAAGGATCAATAATCAATGAAGAATGAATGATCAAGAATCAACAAGTATCAATGATCATTGAAGAAAGAACGATGAAGAATGAACAAGGATCAATGATCATTGAAGAATGAACAAGGATCAATGATTATTGTAAAATGAACGATGAAGAATGAACTAGGATCAATCAGCATTGTAGAATGAACGATGAAGATTGAACAAGGATCAATTATCAATAATGCATGAACGATGAAAAACGAACAAGCATCAATGATCATTAAAGAATGAACGATCATGAATGAACAAGGATCAATGATCCATGAAGAATGAACGATGAAGAATAAACAAGGATCAATGAGCATTGTAGAATAAACGATGCAGAATGAACAAGGATTAATGATCAATAATGAATTAACGATGAAGAATGAACAAGGATCATTGATCATTGAAGAATTAACGATGAAGAATGAACTAGGTTCAATGATCAATGAAGAATGAACGATGAAGAATCAACAACGATCATTAATCAATGAAGAATGAACGATTCAGAATGAACAAGGATCAATGATCATTGAAGAATGAACGATGAAGAATGAACAAGGATGAATGGTTAATGAAGAAAGAATCATGAAGAATAAACAAGGATCAATGATCAATGAAGAATAAACGACGAAGAATGAACAAGGATCAATGATCAATAAATAATTAACGATGAAGAATAATCAAGGATCAATGATCTATGAACACTGAACGATGAAGAATGAACAAAGATTAATGATAATTGAAGAATCAACGATGAAGAATGAACTAGGATCAATGATCATTGAAGAATGAACAAGAATCAATTATCAATGAAGAATGAACGATGAAGAATGAACAAGGATCAATGATCATTGAAGAATGAACGATGAAGAATGAACAAGGATCAATGATCATTGAAGAATGAACGACGAAGGATTAACAAGGATCAATGATTAATGAAGAATGAACGATGAAGCATAAACGAGGATCAATGCTCATTAAAGAATGAACGATGAAGAATGGACAAGGATCAATGATCAATGAACAATGAACGATGGAAAATGAACAAGGATATATGATCATTGAAGAATGAACGATGAAGAATGAACAAGGATTAATGATCAATGAATATTGAACAAGGATAAATGAGCATTGTAGAATGAACGATGAAGAATGAACAAGGATCAATTATAAATTAACAATGAACGATGAATAATGAACAAGGATCAATGATCATTGAAGTAGGAACGATGAATAATGAACAAGGATCAATGATCATTGAAGAATGAATGATGAAGAATGAACAAGGATCAATGATCAATGAACAATGAACGATGAAGAATGAACAAGGATCAATGATCGTTGAAGAATGAACGATGAAGAATTAACAAGGATCAATGATCAATGAAGAATGAACAAGGATCAATTATTAATGAAGAATGAACGATAAAGAATGAACGAGGACCAATCATCATGGAAGAATGAACGATAAAGGATTAACATGTCTCAATGATTAATGAAGAATGAACGATGAAGAATGAACAAGTATCAATGCTCATTGAAGAATGAACGATGAAGAATAAACAAGGATCAATGATCAATGAACAATGAACAAGGATAAATGAGCATTGTAGAATGAACGATGAAGAATGTATAAGGATCAATGATCAATGAACAAGGAATGATGAATAAAGAACAAGGATCAATGATCATTGAAGAATGAACAAGGATCAATGATCAATGAAGAATGAAGAATGAACGATGAAGAACGAACAAGGATCAATGATCATTGATGAATAAATGATGAATAATGAACAAGGATCAATGATCAATGAAGAATGAATGATCAAGAATGAACAAGGATCAATGATCATTGAAGAAAGAGCGATGAAGAATGAACAACAATCAATGATCATTGTAGAATGAACAATGAAGAATCAACAAGGATCAATGATCATTGAAGAATGAATGATGAAGAATGAAGAAGGATCAATGATCAATGAAGAATGAATGATCAAGAATCAACAAGTATCAATGATCACTGAAGAAAGAACGATGAAGAATGAACAAGGATCAATGATCATTGAAGAATGAACAAGGATCAATGATTATTGAAAAATGAACGATGAAGAATGAACTAGGATCAATGAGCATTGTAGAATGAACGATGAAGAATGAACAAGGATCAATAATCAATAATGCATGAACGATGAAGATTGAACAAGGATCAATGATCATTGAAGAATGAAGGATCATGAATGAACAAGGATCAATGATCCATCAAGAATGAACGATGAAGAATAAACAAGGATCAACGAGCATTGTAGAATAAACGATGCAGAATGAACAAGGATCAATGATCAATAATGAATGAACGATGAAGAATGAACAAGGATCATGGATCATTGAAGAATTAACGATGAAGAATGAACTAGGTTCAATGATCAAGGAAGAATGAACGATGAAGAATCAACAACGATCATTGACCAATGAAGAATGAACGATTCAGAATGAACAAGGATCAATGATCATTGAAGAATGAACGATGAAGAATGAACAAGGATGAATGGTCAATGAAGAATGAACGATAAAGAATAAACAAGGATCAATGATCAATGAAGAATAAACGATGAAGAATGAACAAGGATCAATGATCAATGAAGAATGAACGATGAAGAATAATCAAGGATCAATGATCAATGAACACTGAACGATGAAAAATGAACAAGGATCAATGATCATTGAAGAATGAACGATGAAGAATGTATAAGGATTAATGATCAATGAATATTGAACAAGGATAAATGAGCATTGTACAATGAACGATGAAGATTGAACAAGGATCAATGATCAATTAACAATGAACAATGAATAATGAACAAGGATCAATGATCATTGAAGAATGAACAATAAAGAATCAACAAGGATCAATGATCATTGAAGAATGAACGATGAAGAATGAAGAAGGATGAATGATCAATGCAGAATGAACGATCAAGAATCAACAAGTATCAATGATCACTGAAGAAAGAACGTTGAAGAATGAACAAGGATCAATGATCATTGAAGAATGAACAAGGATCAATGATTATTGAAAAATGAACGATGAAGAATGAACTAGGATCAATGAGCATTGTAGAATGAACGATGAAGAATGAACAAGGATCAATAATCAATAATGCATGAACGATGAAGATTGAACAAGGATCAATGATCATTGAAGAATGAAGGATCATGAATGAACAAGGATCAATGATCCATCAAGAATGAACGATGAAGAATAAACAAGGATCAACGAGCATTGTAGAATAAACGATGCAGAATGAACAAGGATCAATGATCAATAATGAATGAACGATGAAGAATGAACAAGGATCATTGATCATTGAAGAATTAACGATGAAGAATGAACTAGGTTCAATGATCAATGAAGAATGAACGATGAAGAATCAACAACGATCATTGACCAATGAAGAATGAACGATTCAGAATGAACAAGGATCAATGATCATTGAAGAATGAACGATGAAGAATGAACAAGGATGAATGGTCAATGAAGAATGAACGATAAAGAATAAACAAGGATCAATGATCAATGAAGAATAAACGATGAAGAATGAACAAGTATCAATGATCAATGAAGAATGAACGATGAAGAATAATCAAGGATCAATGATCAATGAACACTGAACGATGAAAAATGAACAAGGATCAATGATCATTGAAGAATGAACGATGAAGAATGTATAAGGATTAATGATCAATGAATATTGAACAAGGATAAATGAGCATTGTACAATGAACGATGAAGATTGAACAAGGATCAATGATCAATTAACAATGAACAATGAATAATGAACAAGGATCAATGATCATTGAAGAATGAACAATAAAGAATCAACAAGGATCAATGATCATTGAAGAATGAACGATGAAGAATGAAGAAGGATGAATGATCAATGCAGAATGAATGATCAAGAATCAACAAGTATCAATGATCACTGAAGAAAGAACGTTGAAGAATGAACAAGGATCAATGATCATTGAAGAATGAACAAGGATCAATGATTATTGAAAAATGAACGATGAAGAATGAACTAGGATCAATGAGCATTGTAGAATGAACGATGAAGAATGAACAAGGATCAATAATCAATAATGCATGAACGATGAAGATTGAACAAGGATCAATGATCATTGAAGAATGAAGGATCATTAATGAACAAGGATCAATGATCCATCAAGAATGAACGATGAAGAATAAACAAGGATCAACGAGCATTGTAGAATAAACGATGCAGAATGAACAAGGATCAATGATCAATAATGAATGAACGATGAAGAATGAACAAGGATCATTGATCATTGAAGAATTAACGATGAAGAATGAACTAGGTTCAATGATCAATGAAGAATGAACGATGAAGAATCAACAACGATCATTGACCAATGAAGAATGAACGATTCAGAATGAACAAGGATCAATGATCATTGAAGAATGAACGATGAAGAATGAACAAGGATGAATGGTCAATGAAGAATGAACGATAAAGAATAAACAAGGATCAATGATCAATGAAGAATAAACGATGAAGAATGAACAAGGATCAATGATCAATGAAGAATGAACGATGAAGAATAATCAAGGATCAATGATCAATGAACACTGAACGATGAAGAATGAACAAAGATTAATGATCATTAAAGAATCAACGATGAAGAATGAACAAGGATCAATGATCATTGAAGAATGAACAAGGATCAATTATCAATGTCGAATGAACGATGAAGAATGAACAGGGATCAATGATCATTGAAGAATGAACGATCAAGAATGAACAAGGATCAATGATCATTGAAGAATGAACGATGAAGGATTAACAAGGATCAATGATTAATGAAGAATGAACGATGAAGAATAAATAAGGATCAATGCTCATTGAAGAATGAACGATGAAGAATGGACAAGGATCAATGATCAATGAACAATGAACGATGGAAAATGAACAAGGATATATGATCACTGAAGAATGAACGATGAAGAGTGAACAAGGATTAATGATCAATGAATATTGAATAAATGAGCATTGTAGAATGAACGATGAAGAATGTACTAGGATCAATGATCAATTAACAATGAACGATGAATACTGTACAAGGATCAATGATCATTGAAGTATGAACGATGAAGAATGAACAAGGATCAATGATCATTGAAGAATGAACGATGAAGAATGAACAATGATCAATGATCAATGAACAATGAAGGATGAAGAATGAACAAGGATCAATGATCATTGAAGAATGAACGATGAAGAATTAACAAGGATAAATGATCAATGAAGAATGAACAAGGATCAATTATCTATGAAGAATGAACGATAAAGAATGAACAAGGACCAATCATCATTGAAGAATGAACGATGAAGGATTAACATTTCTCAATGATTAATGAAGAATGAACGATGAAGAATGAACAAGGATCAATGCTCATTGAAGAATGAACGATGAAGAATGAACAAGGATCAATGATCAATGAACAAAGAACGATGAAAAATGAACAAGGATGAATGATCAATGAACAAGGAATGATGAATAATGAACAAGGATCAATGATCATTGAAGAATGAACAAGGATCAATGATCAATGAAGAATGAACGATGAAGAACGAACAAGGATCAATGATCATTGATGAATGAACGATGAATAATGAACAAGGATCAATGATCAATGAAGAATGAATGATCAAGAACGAACAAGGATCAATGATCATTTAAAAAAGAACGATGAAGAATGCACAACGATCAATGATCATTGTAGAATAAACAATGAAGAATCAACAAGGATCAATGATCATTGAAGAATGAACGAGGAAGAATGAAGAAGGATCAATGATCAATGAAGAATGAATGATCAAGAATAAACAAGTATCAATGATCATTGAAGAAAGAACGATGAAGAATGAACAAGGATCAATGATAATTGAAGAATGAACAGTGAAGAATGAACAAGGATCAATGATTATTGAAAAATGATCGATGAAGAATGAACTAGGATCAATGAGCATTGTGGAATGAACGATGAAGAATGAACAAGGATCAATGATCAATAATGCATGAACGATGAAGAATGAACAACGATCAATGATCATTGAAGAATAAACGATCATGAATGAACAAGGATCAATGATCCATGAAGATTGAACGATGAAGAATAAACAAGGATCAATGAGCATTGTAGAATAAACGATGCAGAATGAACAAGGATCAATGATCAATAATGAATGAACGATGAAGAATGAACAAGGATCATTGATCGTTGAAGAAATAACGATGAAGAATGAACTAGGTTCAATGATCAATGAAAAATGAACGACGAAGAATCAACAACGATCATTGACCAATGAAGAATGAACGATTCAGAATGAACAAGGATCAATGATCATTGAAGAATGAACAAGGATCAATGATTATTGAAAAATGAACGATGAAGAATGAACTAGGATCAATGAGCATTGTAGAATGAACGATGAAGAATGAACAAGGATCAATAATCAATAATGCATGAACGATGAAGATTGAACAAGGATCAATGATCATTGAAGAATGAAGGATCATGAATGAACAAGGATCAATGATCCATCAAGAATGAACGATGAAGAATAAACAAGGATCAACGAGCATTGTAGAATAAACGATGCAGAATGAACAAGGATCAATGATCAATAATGAATGAACGATGAAGAATGAACAAGGATCATTGATCATTGAAGAATTAACGATGAAGAATGAACTAGGTTCAATGATCAATGAAGAATGAACGATGAAGAATCAACAACGATCATTGACCAATGAAGAATGAACGATTCAGAATGAACAAGGATCAATGATCATTGAAGAATGAACGATGAAGAATGAACAAGGATGAATGGTCAATGAAGAATGAACGATAAAGAATAAACAAGGATCAATGATCAATGAAGAATAAACGATGAAGAATGAACAAGGATCAATGATCAATGAAGAATGAACGATGAAGAATAATCAAGGATCAATGATCAATGAACACTGAACGATGAAAAATGAACAAGGATCAATGATCATTGAAGAATGAACGATGAAGAATGTATAAGGATTAATGATCAATGAATATTGAACAAGGATAAATGAGCATTGTACAATGAACGATGAAGATTGAACAAGGATCAATGATCAATTAACAATGAACAATGAATAATGAACAAGGATCAATGATCATTGAAGAATGAACAATAAAGAATCAACAAGGATCAATGATCATTGAAGAATGAACGATGAAGAATGAAGAAGGATGAATGATCAATGCAGAATGAACGATCAAGAATCAACAAGTATCAATGATCACTGAAGAAAGAACGTTGAAGAATGAACAAGGATCAATGATCATTGAAGAATGAACAAGGATCAATGATTATTGAAAAATGAACGATGAAGAATGAACTAGGATCAATGAGCATTGTAGAATGAACGATGAAGAATGAACAAGGATCAATAATCAATAATGCATGAACGATGAAGATTGAACAAGGATCAATGATCATTGAAGAATGAAGGATCATGAATGAACAAGGATCAATGATCCATCAAGAATGAACGATGAAGAATAAACAAGGATCAACGAGCATTGTAGAATAAACGATGCAGAATGAACAAGGATCAATGATCAATAATGAATGAACGATGAAGAATGAACAAGGATCATTGATCATTGAAGAATTAACGATGAAGAATGAACTAGGTTCAATGATCAATGAAGAATGAACGATGAAGAATCAACAACGATCATTGACCAATGAAGAATGAACGATTCAGAATGAACAAGGATCAATGATCATTGAAGAATGAACGATGAAGAATGAACAAGGATGAATGGTCAATGAAGAATGAACGATAAAGAATAAACAAGGATCAATGATCAATGAAGAATAAACGATGAAGAATGAACAAGTATCAATGATCAATGAAGAATGAACGATGAAGAATAATCAAGGATCAATGATCAATGAACACTGAACGATGAAAAATGAACAAGGATCAATGATCATTGAAGAATGAACGATGAAGAATGTATAAGGATTAATGATCAATGAATATTGAACAAGGATAATTGAGCATTGTACAATGAACGATGAAGATTGAACAAGGATCAATGATCAATTAACAATGAACAATGAATAATGAACAAGGATCAATGATTATTGAAGAATGAACAATAAAGAATCAACAAGGATCAATGATCATTGAAGAATGAACGATGAAGAATGAAGAAGGATGAATGATCAATGCAGAATGAATGATCAAGAATCAACAAGTATCAATGATCACTGAAGAAAGAACGTTGAAGAATGAACAAGGATCAATGATCATTGAAGAATGAACAAGGATCAATGATTATTGAAAAATGAACGATGAAGAATGAACTAGGATCAATGAGCATTGTAGAATGAACGATGAAGAATGAACAAGGATCAATAATCAATAATGCATGAACGATGAAGATTGAACAAGGATCAATGATCATTGAAGAATGAAGGATCATTAATGAACAAGGATCAATGATCCATCAAGAATGAACGATGAAGAATAAACAAGGATCAACGAGCATTGTAGAATAAACGATGCAGAATGAACAAGGATCAATGATCAATAATGAATGAACGATGAAGAATGAACAAGGATCATTGATCATTGAAGAATTAACGATGAAGAATGAACTAGGTTCAATGATCAATGAAGAATGAACGATGAAGAATCAACAACGATCATTGACCAATGAAGAATGAACGATTCAGAATGAACAAGGATCAATGATCATTGAAGAATGAACGATGAAGAATGAACAAGGATGAATGGTCAATGAAGAATGAACGATAAAGAATAAACAAGGATCAATGATCAATGAAGAATAAACGATGAAGAATGAACAAGGATCAATGATCAATGAAGAATGAACGATGAAGAATAATCAAGGATCAATGATCAATGAACACTGAACGATGAAGAATGAACAAAGATTAATGATCATTAAAGAATCAACGATGAAGAATGAACAAGGATCAATGATCATTGAAGAATGAACAAGGATCAATTATCAATGTCGAATGAACGATGAAGAATGAACAGGGATCAATGATCATTGAAGAATGAACGATCAAGAATGAACAAGGATCAATGATCATTGAAGAATGAACGATGAAGGATTAACAAGGATCAATGATTAATGAAGAATGAACGATGAAGAATAAATAAGGATCAATGCTCATTGAAGAATGAACGATGAAGAATGGACAAGGATCAATGATCAATGAACAATGAACGATGGAAAATGAACAAGGATATATGATCACTGAAGAATGAACGATGAAGAGTGAACAAGGATTAATGATCAATGAATATTGAATAAATGAGCATTGTAGAATGAACGATGAAGAATGTACTAGGATCAATGATCAATTAACAATGAACGATGAATACTGTACAAGGATCAATGATCATTGAAGTATGAACGATGAAGAATGAACAAGGATCAATGATCATTGAAGAATGAACGATGAAGAATGAACAATGATCAATGATCAATGAACAATGAAGGATGAAGAATGAACAAGGATCAATGATCATTGAAGAATGAACGATGAAGAATTAACAAGGATAAATGATCAATGAAGAATGAACAAGGATCAATTATCTATGAAGAATGAACGATAAAGAATGAACAAGGACCAATCATCATTGAAGAATGAACGATGAAGGATTAACATTTCTCAATGATTAATGAAGAATGAACGATGAAGAATGAACAAGGATCAATGCTCATTGAAGAATGAACGATGAAGAATGAACAAGGATCAATGATCAATGAACAAAGAACGATGAAAAATGAACAAGGATGAATGATCAATGAACAAGGAATGATGAATAATGAACAAGGATCAATGATCATTGAAGAATGAACAAGGATCAATGATCAATGAAGAATGAACGATGAAGAACGAACAAGGATCAATGATCATTGATGAATGAACGATGAATAATGAACAAGGATCAATGATCAATGAAGAATGAATGATCAAGAACGAACAAGGATCAATGATCATTTAAAAAAGAACGATGAAGAATGCACAACGATCAATGATCATTGTAGAATAAACAATGAAGAATCAACAAGGATCAATGATCATTGAAGAATGAACGAGGAAGAATGAAGAAGGATCAATGATCAATGAAGAATGAATGATCAAGAATAAACAAGTATCAATGATCATTGAAGAAAGAACGATGAAGAATGAACAAGGATCAATGATAATTGAAGAATGAACAGTGAAGAATGAACAAGGATCAATGATTATTGAAAAATGATCGATGAAGAATGAACTAGGATCAATGAGCATTGTGGAATGAACGATGAAGAATGAACAAGGATCAATGATCAATAATGCATGAACGATGAAGAATGAACAACGATCAATGATCATTGAAGAATAAACGATCATGAATGAACAAGGATCAATGATCCATGAAGATTGAACGATGAAGAATAAACAAGGATCAATGAGCATTGTAGAATAAACGATGCAGAATGAACAAGGATCAATGATCAATAATGAATGAACGATGAAGAATGAACAAGGATCATTGATCGTTGAAGAAATAACGATGAAGAATGAACTAGGTTCAATGATCAATGAAAAATGAACGACGAAGAATCAACAACGATCATTGACCAATGAAGAATGAACGATTCAGAATGAACAAGGATCAATGATCATTGAAGAATGAACGATGAAGAATGAACAAGGATGAATGGTCAATGAAGAATGAACGATAAAGAATAAACAAGGATCAATGATCAATGAAGAATAAACGATGAAGAATGAACAAGGATCAATTATCAATGAAGAATGAACGATGAAGAATAATCAAGGATCAATGATCAATGAAGACTGAACGATGAAGAATGAACAAAGAGTAATGATCATTAAAGAATCAACGATGAAGAATGAACAAGGATCAATGATCATTGAAGAATGAAAAAGGATCAATTATCAAGGAAGAATGAACGATGAAGAATGAACAAGGATCAATGATCATTGAAGAATGAACGATGAAGGATTAACAAGGATCAATAATTTAATGAAGAATGAACGATGAAGAATAAATAAGGATCAATGCTCATTGAAGAATGAACGATGAAGAATGGACAAGGATCAATGATCAATGAACAATGAACGATGGAAAATGAACAACGATATATGATCATTGAAGAATGAACGATGAAGAGTGAACAAGGATTAATGATCAATGAATATTGAACAAGGATAAATGAGCATTGTAGAATGAACGATGAAGAATGAAAAAGGATCAATGATCAATTAACAATGAACGATGAATAATGAACAAGGATCAATGATCATTAAAGTATGAACGATGAAGAATGAACAAGGATCAATAATCATTGAAGAATGAACGATGAAGAATGAACAAGGATCAATGATCAATGAACAATGAACGATGAAGAATGAATTCAACAAGGATCAATGATCATTAAAGAATGAACGATGAAGAATTAACAAGGATCAATGATCAATGAAGAATGAACAAGGATAAACTATCAATGAAGAATGAACGATAATAAAGACTGAACAAGGACCAATCATCATGTAAGAATGAACGATGAAGGATTTACATGTCTCGATGATTAATGAAGAATGAACGATGAAGAATGAACAAGGATCAATGCTCATTGAAGAATGAACGATGAAGAATGAACAAGGATCAATGATCAATGAACAAAGAACGATGAAAAATGAACAAGGATCAATGATCAATGAACAAGGAATGATGAATAATGAACATGGATCAATGATCATTGAAGAATGAACAAGGATCAATGATCAATGAAGAATGAACGATGAAGAACGAACAAGGATCAATGATCATTGATGAATGAACGATGAATAATGAACAAGGATCAATGATCAATGAAGAATGAATGATCAAGAACGAATAAGGATCAATGATCATTGAAGAAAGAATGATGAAGAATGCACACCGATCAATAATCATTGTAGAATAAACAATCAAGAATCAACAAGGATCAATGATCATTGAAGAATGAACGATGATGAATGAAGAAGGATCAATGATCAATGAAGAATGAATGATCAAGAATCAACAAGTATCAATGATCATTGAAGAAAGAACGATGAAGAATGAACAAGGAACAATGATCAATGAACAATGAACGATGAAGAATGAACAAGGATCAATGATCATTGAAGAATGAACGATGAAGAATTAACCAGGATCAATGATCAATGAAGAATGAACAAGGATCAATTATCAGTGAAGAATGAACGATAAAGAATGAACAAGGACCAATCATCATTGAAGAATGAACGATGAAGGATTAACATGTCTCAATGATTAATGAAGAATGAACGATGAAGAATGAACAAGGATCAATGCTCATTGAAGAATGAACGATGAAGAATGAACAAGGATCAATGATCAATGAACAATGAACGATGAAAAATGAACAAGGATCAATGATCAATGAACAAGGAATGATGAATAATGAACAAGGATCAATGATCATTGAAGAATGAACAAGGATCAATGATCAATTAATAATGAACGATGAAGAACGAACAAGGATCAATGATCATTGATGAATGAACGATGAATAATGAACAAGGATCAATGATCAATGAAGAATGAATGATCAAGAACGAATAAGGATCAATGATCATTGAAGAAAGAATGATGAAGAATGCACAACGATCAATAATCATTGTAGAATAAACAATGAAGAATCAACACGGATCAATGGTCATTGAAGAATGAACGATGAAGAATCAACAACTATCAATGATCATTGAAGAAAGAACGATGAAGAATGAACAAGGATCAATGATCATTGAAGAATGAACAATGAAGAATGAACAAGGATCAATGATTATTGAAAAATGATCGATGAAGAATGAACTAGGATCAATGAGCATTGTAGAATAAACGATGAAGATTGAACAAGGATCAATGATCAATATTGCATGAACGATGAATAATGAACAAGGATCAATGATCATTGAAGAATAAACGATCATGAATGAACAAGGATCAATGATCCATGAAGAATGAACGATGAAGAATAAACAAGGATCAATGAGCATTGTAGAATAAACGATGCAGAATGAACAAGGATCAATGATCAATAATGAATGAACGATGAAGAATGAACAAGGATCATTGATCGTTGAAGAATTAACGATGAAGAATGAACTAGGTTCAATGATCAATGAAGAATTAACAATGAAGAATCAACAACGATCATTGATCAATGAAGAATGAACGATTAAGAATGAACAAGGATCAATTATCATTGAAGAATGAACGATGAAGAATAAAAAAGGATCAATGATCAATGAAGAATAAACGATGAAGAATGAACAAGGATCAATGATCAATGAAGAATGAACGATGAAGAATAATCAAAGATCAATGATCAATAAACAATTAACGATGAAGAATGAACAAAGATTAATGATCATTGAAGAATCAACGATGAAGAATTAAGAGGATCAATGATCAATGAAGAATGAACAAGGATCAATTATCAATGAAGAATGAACGATGAATAATGAACAAGGATCAATGATCATTGAAGAATGAACGATGAAGGATTAACAAAGATCAATGATTGATAAAGAATGAACGATGAAGAATAAACAAGGATCAATGCTCATTGAAGAATGAACGATGAAGAATGAACAAAGATCAATGATCAATGAACAATGAACAATGAAAAATGAACAAGGATCAAGGAACATTGAAGAATGAACGATGAAGAATGAATAAGGATTAATGATCAATGAATATTGAACAAGGATAAATGAGCATTGTACAATGAACGATGAAGATTGAACAAGGATCAATGATCAATTAACAATGAACAATGAATAATGAACAAGGATCAATGATCATTGAAGAATGAACAAAGATAAATGATCAATGAAGAATGAACGATGAATAACGAACAAGAATCAATGATCATTTATGAATGATGAATGAACGATGAATAATGAACAAGGATCAACGATCATTGAAGAATGCACAGGGATCAATGATTAATGAAGAATGAACTATGAAGAACGAACAAGGATCAATGATCATTGATGAATAAACGATGAATAATGAACAAGGATCAATGATCATTGAAGAAAGAACGTGGAAGAATGAACAACGATCAATGATTATTGTAGAATGAACAATGAAGAATCAACAAGGATCAATGATCATTGAAGAATGAACAAGGATGAATGGTCAATGAAGAATGAACGATGAAGAATAAACAAGGATCAATGATCAATGAAGAATAAACGATGAAGAATGAACAAGGATCAATGATCAATGAAGAATGAACAATGAAGAATAATCAAGGATCAATGATCAATGAACAATGAACGATGAAGAATGAACAAAGATTAATGATCATTGAACAATCAACGATGAAGAATGAACAAGGATCAATGATCAATGAAGAATGAACAAGGATCAATTATCAATGAAGAATGAACGATGAATAATGAACAAGGATCAATGATCATTGAAGAATGAACGATGAAGGATTAACAAGGATCAATGATCATTGAAGAATGAACGATGAAGAATGAACAAGGATGAATGGTCAATGAAGAATGAATGATGAAGAATAAACAAGGATCAATGATCAATGAAGAATAAACGATGAAGAATGAACATGGATCAATGATCAATGAAGAATGAACAATGAAGAATAATCAAGGATTAATGATCAATGAACAATGAACGATGAAGAATGAACAAAGATTAATGATCATTGAACAATCAACGATGAAGAATGAACAAGGATCAATGATCAATAAAGAATGAACAAGGATCAATTATCAATGAAGAATGAACGATGAATAATGAACAAGGATCAATGATCATTGAAGAATGAACGATGAAGGATTAACAAGGATCAATGATTGATAAAGAATGAACGATGAAGAATAAACAAGGATCAATGCTCATTGAAGAATGAACGATGAAGAATGAACAAAGATCAATGATCAATGAACACTGAACAATGAAAAATGAACAAGGATCAATGATCATTGAAGAATGAACGATGAAGAATGAATAAGGATTAATGATCAATGAATATTGAACAAGGATAAATGACCATTGTACAATGAACGATGAAGATTGAACAAGGATCAATGATCAATTAACAATGAACAATGAATAATGAACAAGGATCAATGATCATTGAAGAATGAACAAAGATAAATGATCAATGAAGAATGAACGATGAATAACGAACAAGAATCAATGATCATTTATGAATGATGAATGAACGATGAATAATGAACAAGGATCAACGATCATTGAAGAATGCACAGGGATCAATGATTAATGAAGAATGAACTATGAAGAACGAACAAGGATCAATGATCATTGATGAAAAAACGATGAATAATGAACAAGGATCAATGATCATTGAAGAAAGAACGTGGAAGAATGAACAACGATCAATGATTATTGTAGAATGAACAATGAAGAATCAACAAGGATCAATGATCATTGAAGAATGAACAAGGATGAATGGTCAATGAAGAATGAACGATGAAGAATAAACAAGGATCAATGATCAATGAAGAATAAACGATGAAGAATGAACAAGGATCAATGATCAATGAAGAATGAACAATGAAGAATAATCAAGGATCAATGATCAATGAACAATGAACGATGAAGAATGAACAAAGATTAATGATCATTGAACAATCAACGATGAAGAATGAACAAGGATCAATGATCAATGAAGAATTAACAAGGATCAATTATCAATGAAGAATGAACGATGAATAATGAACAAGGATCAATGATCATTGAAGAATGAACGATGAAGGATTAACAAGGATCAATGATTGATAAAGAATAAACGATGAAGAATAAACAAGGATCAATGCTCATTGAAGAATGAACGATGAAGAATGAACAAAGATCAATGATCAATGAACACTGAACAATGAAAAATGAACAAGCATCAATGATCATTGAAGAATGAACGATGAAGAATGAATAAGGATTAATGATCAATGAATATGGAACAAGGATAAATGAGCATTGTACAATGAACGATGAAGATTGAACAAGGATCAATGATCAATTAACAATGAACAATGAATAATGAACAAGGATCAATGATCATTGAAGAATGAACAAAGATAAATGATCAATGAAGAATGAACGATGAATAACGAACAAGAATCAATCATCATTTATCAATGATGAATGAACGATGAATAATGAACAAGGATCAATGATCATTGAAGAATGCACAAGGATCAATGATCAATGAAGAATGAACTATGAAGAACGAACAAGGATCAATGATCATTGATGAATGAACGATGAATAATGAACAAGGATCAATGATCAATGAAGAATGAATGATCAAGAATGAACAAGGATCAATGATCATTGAAGAAAGAACGATGAAGAATGAACAACGATCAATGATCATTGTAGAATGAAAGATGAAGAATGAAGAAGGATCAATGATCAATGAAGAATGAATGATCAAGAATCAACAAGTATCAATGATCATTGAAGAAAGAACAATGAAGAATGAACAAGGATCCATGATCATTGAAGAATGAACAATGAAGAATGAACAAGGATCAATGATTATTAAAAAATGAACGATGAAGAATGAACTAGGATCAATGAGCATTGTAGAAAGAACGATGAAGAATGAACAAGGATCAATGATGAATAATGCATGAACGATGAAGAATGAACAAGGATCAATGATCATTGAAGAATGAACGATCATGAATGAACAAGGATCAATGATCCATGAAGAATGAACAATGAAGAATAAACAAGGATCAATGAGCATTGTAGAATAAATGATGCAGAAAGAACAAGGATCAATGATCAATAATGAATGAACGATGAAGATTGAACAAGGATCAATGATCAATTAACAATGAACAATGAATAATGAACAAGGATCAATGATCATTGAAGAATGAACAAAGATAAATGATCAATGAAGAATGAACGATGAATAACGAACAAGAATCAATGATCATTTAGGAATGATGAATGAACGATGAATAATGAACAAGGATCAACGATCATTGAAGAATGCACAAGGATTAATGATCAATGAAGAATGAACTATGAAGAACGAACAAGGATCAATGATCATTGATGAATAAACGATGAATAATGAACAAGGATCAATGATCATTGAAGAAAGAACGTTGAAGAATGAACAACGATCAATGATTATTGTAGAATGAACAATGATGAATCAACAAGGATCAATGATCATTGAAGAATGAACGATGAAGAATGAACAAGGATGAATGGTCAATGAAGAATGAACGATGAAGAATAAACAAGGATCAATGATCAATGAAGAATAAACGATGAAGAATGAACAAGGATCAATGATCAATGAAGAATAATCAAGGATCAATGATCAATGAACAATGAACGATGATGAATGAACAAAGATTAATGATCATTGAACAATCAACGATGAAGAATGAACAAGGATCAATGATCAATGAAGAATGAACAAGGATCAATTATCAATGAAGAATGAACGATGAATAATGAACAAGGATAAATGATCATTGAAGAATGAACAATGAAGGATTAACAAGGATCAATGATTGATAAAGAATGAACGATGAAGAATAAACAAGGATCAATGCTCATTGAAGAATGAACGATGAAGAACGAACAAAGATCAATGATCAATGAACACTGAACAATGAAAATTGAACAAGGATCAATGATCGTTGAAGAATGAGCGATGAAGAATGAATAAGGATTAATGATCAATGAATATTGAACAAGGATAAATGAGCATTGTACAATGAACGATGAAGATTGAACAAGGATCAATGATCAATTAATGATCAATGAATATTGAACAAGGATAAATGAGCATTGTACAATGAACGATGAAGATTGAACAAGGATCAATGAACAATTAACAATGAACAATGAATAATGAACAAGGATCAATGATCATTGAAAAATGAACAAAGATAAATGATCAATGAAGTATGAACGATGAATAACGAACAAGAATCAATGATCATTTATGAATGATGAATGAACGATGAATAATGAACAAGGATCAACGATCATTGAAGAATGGACAAGGATCAATGATTAATGAAGAATGAACTATGAAGAACGAACAAGGATCAATGATCATTGATGAATAAACGATGAATAATGAACAAGGATCAATGATCATTGATGAAAGAATGTGGAAGAATGAACAACGATCAATGATTATTGTAGAATGAACAATGAAGAATCTACAAGGATCAATGATCATTGAAGAATGAACGATGAAGAATGAACAAGGATGAATGGTCAATGAAGAATGAATGATGAAGAATAAACAAGGATCAATGATCAATGAAGAATAAACGATGAAGAATGAACAAAGATCAATGATCAATGAAGAATGAACAATGAAGAATAATCAAGGATCAATGATCAATGAACAATGAACGATGAAGAATGAACAAAGATTAATGATCATTGAACAATCAACGATGAAGAATGAACAAGGATCAATGATCAATGAAGAATGAACAAGGATCAATTATCAATGAAGAATGAACGATGAATAATGAACAAGGATCAATGATCATTGAAGAATGAACGATGAAGGATTAACAAGGATCAATGATTGATAAAGAATGAACGATGAAGAATAAACAAGGATCAATGCTCATTGAAGAATGAACGATGAAGAATGAACAAAGATCAATGATCAATGAACACTGAACAATGAAAAATGAACAAGGATCAATGATCATTGAAGAATGAACGATGAAGAATGAATAAGGATTAATGATCAATGAATATTGAACAAGGATAAATGAGCATTGTACAATGAACGATGAAGATTGAACAAGGATCAATGATCAATTAACAATGAACAATGAATAATGAACAAGGATCAATGATCATTGAAGAATGAACAAAGATAAATGATCAATGAAGAATGAACGATGAATAACGAACAAGAATCAATGATCATTTATGAATGATGAATGAACGATGAATAATGAACAAGGATCAACGATCATTGAAGAATGCACAAGGATCAATGATTAATGAAGAATGAACTATGAAGAACGAACAAGGATCAATGATCATTGATGAATAAACGATGAATAATGAACAAGGATCAATGATCATTGAAGAAAGAACGTGGAAGAATGAACAACGATCAATGATTATTGTAGAATGAACAATGAAGAATCAACAAGGATCAATGATCATTGAAGAATGAACGATGAAGAATGAACAAGGATGAATGGTCAATGAAGAATGAACGATGAAGAATAAACAAGGATCAATGATCAATGAAGAATAAACGATGAAGAATGAACAAGGATCAATGATCAATGAAGAATGAACAATGAAGAATAATCAAGGATCAATGATCAATGAACAATGAACGATGAAGAATGAACAAAGATTAATGATCATTGAACAATCAACGATGAAGAATGAACAAGGATCAATGATCAATGAAGAATGAACACGGATCAATTATCAATGAAGAATGAACGATGAATAATGAACAAGGATCAATGATCATTGAAGAATGAACGATGAAGGATTAACAAGGATCAATGATTGATAAAGAATAAACGATGAAGAATAAACAAGGATCAATGCTCATTGAAGAATGAACGATGAAGAATGAACAAAGATCAATGATCAATGAACACTGAACAATGAAAAATGAACAAGGATCAATGATCATTGAAGAATGAACGATGAAGAATGAATAAGGATTAATGATCAATGAATATGGAACAAGGATAAATGAGCATTGTACAATGAACGATGAAGATTGAACAAGGATCAATGATCAATTAACAATGAACAATGAATAATGAACAAGGATCAATGATCATTGAAGAATGAACGATGAATAACGAACAAGATTCAATGATCATTTATGAATGATGAATGAAAGATGAATAATGAACAAGGATCAATGATCATTGAAGAATGCACAAGGATCAATGATCAATGAAGAATGAACTATGAAGAACGAACAAGGATCAATGATCATTGATGAATGAACGATGAATAATGAACAAGGATCAATGATCATTGAAGAAAGAACGATGCAGAATGAACAAGGATTAATGATCAATAATGAATGAACGATGAAGATTGAACAAGTATCAATGATCAATTAACAATGAACAATGAATAATGAGCAAGGATCAATGATCTTTGAAGAATGAACAAAGATAAATGATCAATGAAGAATGAACGATGAATAACGAACAAGAATCAATGATCATTTATGAATGATAAATGAACGATGAATAATGAATAAGGATCAACGATCATTGAAGAATGCACAAGGATCAATGATCAATGAAGAATGAACTATGAAGAACGAACAAGGATCAATGATCATTGATGAATAAACGATGAATAATGAACAAGGATCAATGATCATTGAAGAAAGAACGTTGAAGAATGAACAACGATCAATGATTATTGTAGAATGAACAATGAAGAATCAACAAGGATCAATGATCATTGAAGAATGAACGATGAAGAATGAACAAGGATGAATGGTCAATGAAGAATGAACGATGAAGAATAAACAAGAATCAATGATTAATGAAGAATAAACGATGAAGAATGAACAAGGATTAATGATCAATGAAGAATGAACAATGAAGAATAATCAAGGATCAATGATCAATGAACAATGAACGATGAAGAATGAACAAAGATTAATGATCATTGAACAATCAACGATGAAGAATGAACAAGGATCAATGATCAATGAAGAATGAACAAGGATCAATTATCAATGAAGAATGAACGATGAATAATTGACAAGGATCAATGATCATTGAAGAATGAACGATGAAGGATTAACAAGGATCAATGATTGATAAAGAATGAACGATGAAGAATAAACAAGGATCAATGCTCATTGAAGAATGAACGATGAAGAATGAACAAAGATCAATGATGAATGAACACTGAACAATGAAAAATTAACAAGGATCAATGATCATTGAAGAATGAACGATGAAGAATGAATAAGGATTAATGATCAATGAATATTGAACAAGGATAAATGAGCATTGTACAATGAACGATGAAGATTGAACAAGGATCAATGATCAATTAACAATGAACAATGAATAATGAACAAGGATCAATGATCATTGAAGAATGAACAAAGATAAATGATCAATGAAGAATGAACGATGAATAACGAACAAGAATCAATGATCATTTATGAATGATAAATGAACGATGAATAATGAATAAGGATCAACGATCATTGAAGAATGCACAAGGATCAATGATCAATGAAGAATGAACTATGAAGAACGAACAAGGATCAATGAACATTGATGAATAAACGATGAATAATGAACAAGGATCAATGATCATTGAAGAAAGAACGTTGAAGAATGAACAACGATCAATGATTATTGTAGAATGAACAATGAAGAATCAACAAGGATCAATGATCATTGAAGAATGAACGACGAAGAATGAACAAGGATGAATGGTCAATGAAGAATGAACGATGAAGAATAAACAAGGATCAATGATCAATGAAGAATAAACGATGAAGAATGAACAAGGATCAATGATCAATGAACAATGAACAATGAAGAATAATCAAGGATCAATGATCAATGAACAATGAACGATGTAGAATGAACAAAGATTAATGATCATTGAACAATCAACGATGAAGAATGAACAAGGATCAATGATCAATGAAGAATGAACAAGGATCAATTATCAATGAAGAATGAAGGATGAATAATGAACAAGGATCAATGATCATTGAAGAATGAACGATGAAGGATTAACAAGGATCAATGATTGATAAAGAATGAACGATGAAGAATAAACAAGGATCAATGCTCATTGAAGAATGAACGATGAAGAATGAACAAAGATCAATGATCAATGAACACTGAACAATGAAAAATGAACAAGGATCAATGATCATTGAAGAATGAACGATGAAGAATGAATAAGGATTAATGATCAATGAATATTGAACAAGGATAAATGAGCATTGTACAATGAACGATGAAGATTGAACAAGGATCAATAATCAATTAACAATGAACAATGAATAATGAACAAGGATCAATGATCATTGAAGAATGAACAAAGATAAATGATTAATGAAAAATGAACGATGAATAAGGAACAAGAATCAATGATCATTTATGAATGATGAATTAACGATGAATAATGAACAAGGATCAATGATCATTGAAGAATGAACGATGAAGAATGAACAACGATCAATGATCATTGAAGAATGAACGATGAAGGATTAACAAGGATCAATGATTAATGAAGAATGAACGATGAAGAATAAACAAGGATCAATGCGCATTAAAGAATGAACGATGAAGAATGGACAAGGATCAATGATCCATGAACAATGAACGATTAAAAATGAACAAGGATATATGATCATTGAAGAATGAACCATGAAGAATGAACAAGGATTAATGATCTATGAAGATTGAACAAGGATAAATGAGCATTGTAGAATGAACGATGAAGAATGAACAAGGATCAATGATCAATTAACAATGAATGATGAATAATGAACAAGGATCAATTATCATTGAAGTATGAACGATGAAGAATGAACAAGGATCAATGATCATTGAAGAATGATCATTGAAGAATGAACGATGAAGAATGAACAAGGATCAATGATCAATGAACAATGAACGATGAAGAATGAACAAGGATCAATGATCATTGAAGAATGAACGATGAAGAATTAACAAGGATTAATGATCAATGAAGAATGAATGATGAAGAATCAAAGGGAATTAATGATTAATGAATAATGAACAAGGATAAATGTGCATTGTAGAATGAACGATGAAGAATGTACAAGGATCAATGATCAATGAACAAGGAATGATGAATAATGAACAAGGATCAATGATCATTGAAGAATGAACAAGGATCAATGATCAATGAAGAATGAAGAATGAACGATGAAGAACGAACAAGGATCAATGATCATTGATGAATGAATGATGAATAATGAACAAGAATCAATGATCAATGAAGAATGAATGATCAAGAATGAACAAGGATCAATGATCATTAAAGAAAGAACGATGAAGAATGAACAACGATCAATGATAATTGTAGAATGAATAATGAAGAATCAACAAGGATTAATGATCATTGAAGAATGAACGATGAAGAATGAAGAAGGATCAATGATCAATGAAGAATGAATGATCAAGAATCAACAAGTATCAATGATCATCGAAGAAAGAACGATGAAGAATGAACAAGGATCCATGATCATTGAAGAATGAACAATGAAGAATGAACAAGGATCAATGATTATTAAAAAATGAAAGATGAAGAATGAACTAGGATCAATGAGCATTGTAGAAAGAACGATGAAGAATGAACAAGGATCAATGACGAATAATGCATGAACGATGAAGAATGAACAAGGATCAATGATCATTGAAGAATGAACGATCATGAATGAACAAGGATCAATGATCCATGAAGAATGAACAATGAAGAATAAATAAGGATCAATGGGCATTGTAGAATAAACGATGCAGAATGAACAAGGATCAATGATCAATAATGAATGAACGATGAAGAATGAACAAGGATCATTGATCATTGAAGAATTAACGATGAAGAATGAACTAGGTTCAATGATTAATGAAGAATGAACGATGAAGAATCAACAACGATCATTGATCAATGAAGAATGAACGATTAAGAATGAACAAGGATCAATGATCATTGAAGAATGAACGATGAAGAATGAAAAAGGATGAATGGTCAATGAAGAATGAACGATGAAGAATAAACAAGGATCAATGATCAATGAAGAATAAAAGATGAAGAAAGAACAAGGATCAATGATCAATGAATAATGAACGATCAAGAATAATCAAGGATCAATGATCAATAAACACTGAACGATGAAGAATGAACAAAGATTACTGATCATTGAAGAATCAACGATGAAGAATGATCAAGCATCAATGATCAATGAAGAATGAACAAGGATCATTTATCAATGAAGAATGAACGATGAAGAATGAACAAGGATCAATGATCATTGAAGAATGAACGATGAAGAATGAACAACGATCAATGATCATTGAAGAATGAACGATGAAGAATGGACAAGGATCAATGATCCATGAACAATGAACGATGAAAAATGAACAAGGATATATGATCATTGAATAATGAACCATGAAGAATGAACAAGGATTAATGATCAATGAAGATTGAACAAGGATAAATGAGCATTGTAGAATGAACGATGAAGAATGAACAAGGATCAATGATCAATTAACAATGAACGATGAATAATGAACAAGGATCAATTAACATTGAAGTATGAACGATGAAGAATGAACAAGGATCAATGATCATTGAAGAATGATCATTGAAGAATGAACGATGAAGAATGAACAAGGATCAATGATCAATGAACAATGAACGATGAAGAATGAACAAGGATCAATGATCATTGAAGAATGAACAATGAAGAATTCACAAGGATCAATGATCAATGAAGAATGAACAAGGATCAATTATGAATGAAGAATGAACGATAAAGAATGAACAAGGACCAATCATCATTGAAGAATGAATGATGAAGGATTAACAAGTCTCAATGATTTATGAAGAATGAACGATGAAGAATGAACAAGAATCAATGCTCATTGAAGAATGAACTATGAAGAATGAACATGGATCAATGATCAATGAACAATGAACGATGGAAAATGAACAAGGATCAATGATCATTGAAGAATGAATGATGAAGAATGAAAGGGAATTAATGATCAATGAATAATGAACAAGGATAAATGTGCATTGTAGAATGAACGATGAAGAATGTACAAGGATCAATGATCAATGAACAAGGAATGATGAATAATGAACAAGGATCAATGATCATTGAAGAATGAACAAGGATCAATGATCAATGAAGAATGAAGAATGAACGATGAAGAACGAACAAGGATCAATGATCATTGATGAATGAATGATGAATAATGAACAAGAATCAATGATCAATGAAGAATCAATGATCAAGAATGAACAAGGATCAATGATCATTAAAGAAAGAACGATGAAGAATGAACAACGATCAATGATCATTGTAGAATGAACAATGAAGAATCAACAAGGATTAATGATCATTGAAGAATGAACGATGATGAATGAAGAAGGATCAATGATCAATGAAGAATGAATGATCAAGAATCAACAAGTATCAATGATCATCGAAGAAAGAACGATGAAGAATGAACAAGGATTAATGATCGTAGAAGAATGAACAATGAAGAATGAACAAAGATTAATGATTATTGAAAAATGAACGATGAAGAATGAACTAGGATCAATGAGCATTGTAGAATGAACGATGAAGAATGAACAAGGATCAATGATCAATAATGCATGAACGATGAAGAATGAACAAGATCAATGATCATTGAAGAATGAACGAACATGAATGAACAAGGATCAATGATCCATGAAGAGTAAACAAGGATCAATGAGCATTGTAGAATAAACGATGTAGAATGAACAAGGATCAATGATCATTGAAGAATGAACAAAGATAAATGATCAATGAAGAATGAACGATGAATAACGAACAAGAATCAATGATCATTTATGAATGATGAATGAACGATGAATAATGAACAAGGATCAATGATCATTGAAGAATGCACAAGGATCAATGATCAATGAAGAATTAACTATGAAGAACAAACAAGGATCAATGATCATTGATGAATAAACGATGAATAATGAACAAGGATCAATGATCATTGAAGAAAGAACGTTGAAGAATGAACAACGATCAATGATTATTGTAGAATGAACAATGAAGAATCAACAAGGATCAATGATCATTGAAGAATGAACGATGAAGAATGAACAAGGATGAATGGTCAATGAAGAATGAACGATGAAGAATAAACAAGAATCAATGATCAATGAAGAATAAACGATGAAGAATGAACAAGGATCAATGATCAATGAAGAATGAACAATGAAGAATAATCAAAGATCAATGATCAATGAACAATGAACGATGAAGAATGAACAAAGATTAATGATCATTGAACAATCAACGATGAAGAATGAACAAGGATCAATGATCAATGAAGAATGAACAAGGATCAATTATCAATGAAGAATGAACGATGAATAATTAACAAGGATCAATGATCATTGAAGAATGAACGATGAAGGATTAACAAGGATCAATGATTGATAAAGAATGAACGATGAAGAATAAACAAGGATCAATGCTCATTGAAGAATGAACGATGAAGAATGAACAAAGATCAATGATCAATGAACACTGAACAATGAAAAATGAACAAGGATCAATGATCATTGAAGAATGAACGATGAAGAATGAATAAGGATTAATGATCAATGAATATTGAACAAGGATAAATGAGCATTGTACAATGAACGATGAAGATTGAACAAGGATCAATGATCAATTAACAATGAAAAATGAATAATGAACAAGGATCAATGATCATTGAAGAATGAACAAAGATAAATGATCAATGAAGAATGAACGATGAATAACGAACAAGAATCAATGATCATTTATGAATGATGAATGAACGATGAATAATGAACAAGGATCAATGATCATTGAAGAATGCACAAGGATCAATGATCAATGAAGAATGAACTATGAAGAACAAACAAGGATCAATGATCATTGATGAATAAACGATGAATAATGAACAAGGATCAATGATCATTGAAGAAATAACGTTGAAGAATGAACAACGATCAATGATTATTGTAGAATGAACAATGAAGAATCAACAAGGATCAATGATCATTGAAGAATGAACGATGAAGAATGATCAAGGATGAATGGTCAATGAAGAATGAACGATGAAGAATAAACAAGAATCAATGATCAATGAAGAATAAACGATGAAGAATGAACAAGGATCAATGATCAATGAAGAATGAAGAATGAAGAATAATCAAGGATCAATGATCAATGAACAATGAACGATGAAGAATGAACAAAGATTAATGATCATTGAACAATCAACGATGAAGAATGAACAAGGATCAATGATCAATGAAGAATGAACAAGGATCAATTATCAATGAAGAATGAACGATGAATAATTAACAAGGATCAATGATCATTGAAGAATGAACGATGAAGGATTAACAAGGATCAATGATTGATAAAGAATGAACGATGAAGAATAAACAAGGATCAATGCTCATTGAAGAATGAACGATGAAGAATGAACAAAGATCAATGATCAATGAACACTGAACAATGAAAAATGAACAAGGATCAATGATCATTGAAGAATGAACGATGAAGAATGAATAAGGATTAATGGTCAATGAATATTGAACAAGGATAAATGAGCATTGTACAATGAACGATGAAGATTGAACAAGGATCAATGATCAATTAACAATGAAAAATGAATAATGAACAAGGATCAATGATCATTGAAGAATGAACAAAGATAAATGATCAATGAAGAATGAACGATGAATAACGAACAAGAATCAATGATCATTTATGAATGATGAATGAACGATGAATAATGAACAAGGATCAATGATCATTGAAGAATGCACAAGGATCAATGATCAATGAAGAATGAACTATGAAGAAGAAACAAGGATCAATGATCATTGATGAATAAACGATGAATAATGAACAAGGATCAATGATCATTGAAGAAAGAACGTTGAAGAATGAACAACGATCAATGATTATTGTAGAATGAACAATGAAGAATCAACAAGGATCAATGATCATTGAAGAATGAACGATGAAGAATGAACAAGGATGAATGGTCAATGAAGAATGAACGATGAAGAATAAACAAGAATCAATGATCAAAGAAGAATAAACGATGAAGAATGAACAAGGATCAATGATCAATGAAGAATGAACAATGAAGAATAATCAAGGAACAATGATCAATGAACAATGAACGATGAAGAATTAAAAAGATTAATGATCATTGAACAATCAACGATGAAGAATGAACAAGGATCAATGATCAATGAAGAATGAACAAGGATCAATTATCAATGAAGAATGAACGATGAATAATTAACAAGGATCAATGATCATTGAAGAATGAACGATGAAGGATTAACAAGGATCAATGATTGATAAAGAATGAACGATGAAGAATAAACAAGGATCAATGCTCATTGAAGAATGAACGATGAAGAATGAACAAAGATCAATGATCAATGAACACTGAACAATGAAAAATGAACAAGGATCAATGATCATTGAAGAATGAACGATGAAGAATGAATAAGGATTAATGATCAATGAATATTGAACAAGGATAAATGAGCATTGTACAATGAACGATGAAGATTGAACAAGGATCAATGATCAATTAACAATGAAAAATGAATAATGAACAAGGATCAATGATCATTGAAGAATGAACAAAGATAAATGATCAATGAAGAATGAACGATGAATAACGAACAAGAATCAATGATCATTTATGAATGATGAATGAACGATGAATAATGAACAAGGATCAATGATCATTGAAGAATGCACAAGGATCAATGATCAATGAAGAATGAACTATGAAGAACAAACAAGGATCAATGATCATTGATGAATAAACGATGAATAATGAACAAGGATCAATGATCATTGAAGAAATAACGTTGAAGAATGAACAACGATCAATGATTATTGTAGAATGAACAATGAAGAATCAACAAGGATCAATGATCATTGAAGAATGAACGATGAAGAATGATCAAGGATGAATGGTCAATGAAGAATGAACGATGAAGAATAAACAAGAATCAATGATCAATGAAGAATAAACGATGAAGAATGAACAAGGATCAATGATCAATGAAGAATGAAGAATGAAGAATAATCAAGGATCAATGATCAATGAACAATGAACGATGAAGAATGAACAAAGATTAATGATCATTGAACAATCAACGATGAAGAATGAACAAGGATCAATGATCAATGAAGAATGAACAAGGATCAATTATCAATGAAGAATGAACGATGAATAATTAACAAGGATCAATGATCATTGAAGAATGAACGATGAAGGATTAACAAGGATCAATGATTGATAAAGAATGAACGATGAAGAATAAACAAGGATCAATGCTCATTGAAGAATGAACGATGAAGAATGAACAAAGATCAATGATCAATGAACACTGAACAATGAAAAATGAACAAGGATCAATGATCATTGAAGAATGAACGATGAAGAATGAATAAGGATTAATGGTCAATGAATATTGAACAAGGATAAATGAGCATTGTACAATGAACGATGAAGATTGAACAAGGATCAATGATCAATTAACAATGAAAAATGAATAATGAACAAGGATCAATGATCATTGAAGAATGAACAAAGATAAATGATCAATGAAGAATGAACGATGAATAACGAACAAGAATCAATGATCATTTATGAATGATGAATGAACGATGAATAATGAACAAGGATCAATGATCATTGAAGAATGCACAAGGATCAATGATCAATGAAGAATGAACTATGAAGAAGAAACAAGGATCAATGATCATTGATGAATAAACGATGAATAATGAACAAGGATCAATGATCATTGAAGAAAGAACGTTGAAGAATGAACAACGATCAATGATTATTGTAGAATGAACAATGAAGAATCAACAAGGATCAATGATCATTGAAGAATGAACGATGAAGAATGAACAAGGATGAATGGTCAATGAAGAATGAACGATGAAGAATAAACAAGAATCAATGATCAAAGAAGAATAAACGATGAAGAATGAACAAGGATCAATGATCAATGAAGAATGAACAATGAAGAATAATCAAGGAACAATGATCAATGAACAATGAACGATGAAGAATTAAAAAGATTAATGATCATTGAACAATCAACGATGAAGAATGAACAAGGATCAATGATCAATGAAGAATGAACAAGGATCAATTATCAATGAAGAATGAACGATGAATAATTAACAAGGATCAATGATCATTGAAGAATGAACGATGAAGGATTAACAAGGATCAATGATTGATAAAGAATGAACGATGAAGAATAAACAAGGATCAATGCTCATTGAAGAATGAACGATGAAGAATGAACAAAGATCAATGATCAATGAACACTGAACAATGAAAAATGAACAAGGATCAATGATCATTGAAGAATGAACGATGAAGAATGAATAAGGATTAATGATCAATGAATATTGAACAAGGATAAATGAGCATTGTACAATGAACGATGAAGATTGAACAAGGATCAATGATCAATTAACAATGAAAAATGAATAATGAACAAGGATCAATGATCATTGAAGAATGAACAAAGATAAATGATCAATGAAGAATGAACGATGAATAACGAACAAGAATCAATGATCATTTATGAATGATGAATGAACGATGAATAATGAACAAGGATCAATGATCATTGAAGAATGCACAAGGATCAATGATCAATGAAGAATGAACTATGAAGAACAAACAAGGATCAAGGATCATTGATGAATAAACGATGAATAATGAACAAGGATCAATGATCATTGAAGAAATAACGTTGAAGAATGAACAACGATCAATGATTATTGTAGAATGAACAATGAAGAATCAACAAGGATCAATGATCATTGAAGAATGAACGATGAAGAATGATCAAGGATGAATGGTCAATGAAGAATGAACGATGAAGAATAAACAAGAATCAATGATCAATGAAGAATAAACGATGAAGAATGAACAAGGATCAATGATCAATGAAGAATGAAGAATGAAGAATAATCAAGGATCAATGATCAATGAACAATGAACGATGAAGAATGAACAAAGATTAATGATCATTGAACAATCAACGATGAAGAATGAACAAGGATCAATGATCAATGAAGAATGAACAAGGATCAATTATCAATGAAGAATGAACGATGAATAATTAACAAGGATCAATGATCATTGAAGAATGAACGATGAACGATTAACAAGGATCAATGATTGATAAAGAATGAACGATGAAGAATAAACAAGGATCAGTGCTCATTGAAGAATGAACGATGAAGAATGAACAAAGATCAATGATCAATGAACACTGAACAATGAAAAATGAACAAGGATCAATGATCATTGAAGAATGAACGATGAAGAATGAATAAGGATTAATGGTCAATGAATATTGAAGAAGGATAAATGAGCATTGTACAATGAACGATGAAGATTGAACAAGGATCAATGATCAATTAACAATGAACAATGAATAATGAAAAAGGATCAATGATCATTGAAGAATGAACAAAGATAAATGATCAATGAAGAATGAACGATGAATAACGAACAAGAATCAATGATCATTTATGAATGATGAATGAACGATGAATAATGAACAAGGATCAATGATCATTGAAGAATGCACAAGGATCAATGATCAATGAAGAATGAACTATGAAGAAGAAACAAGGATCAATGATCATTGATGAATAAACGATGAATAATGAACAAGGATCAATGATCATTGAAGAAAGAACGTTGAAGAATGAACAACGATCAATGATTATTGTAGAATGAACAATGAAGAATCAACAAGGATCAATGATCATTGAAGAATGAACGATGAACAATGAACAAGGATGAATGGTCAATGAAGAATGAACGATGAAGAATAAACAAGAATCAATGATCAAAGAAGAATAAACGATGAAGAATGAACAAGGATCAATGATCAATGAAGAATGAACAATGAAGAATAATCAAGGAACAATGATCAATGAACAATGAACGATGAAGAATTAAAAAGATTAATGATCATTGAACAATCAACGATGAAGATTGAACAAGGATCAATGATCAATGAAGAATGAACAAGGATCAATTATCAATGAAGAATGAACGATGAATAATTAACAAGGATCAATGATCATTGAAGAATAAACGATGAAGGATTAACAAGGATCAATGATTGATAAAGAATGAACGATGAAGAATAAACAAGGATCAATGCTCATTGAAGAATGAACGATGAAGAATGAACAAAGATCAATGATCGATGAACACTGAACAATGAAAAATGAACAAGGATCAATGATCATTGAAGAATGAACGATGAAGAATGAATAAGGATTAATGATCAATGAATATTGAACAAGGATAAATGAGCATTGTACAATGAACGATGAAGATTGAACAAGGATCAATGATCAATTAACAATGAACAATGAATAATGAACAAGGATCAATGATCATTGAAGAATGAACAAAGATAAATGATCAATGAAGAATGAACGATGAATAACGAACAAGAATCAATGATCATTTATGAATGATGAATGAACGATGAATAATGAACAAGGATCAATGATCATTGAAGAATGCACAAGGATCAATGATCAATGAAGAATGAACTATGAAGAACGAACAAGGATCAATGATCATTGATGAATGAACGATGAATAATGAACAAGGATCAATGATCATTGAAGAAAGAACGATGCAGAATGAACAAGGATTAATGATCAATAATGAATGAACGATGAAGATTGAACAAGGATCAATGATCAATTAACAATGAACAATGAATAATTAACAAGGATCAATGATCATTGAAGAATGAACAAAGATAAATGATCAATGAAGAATGAACGATGAATAACGAAAAAGAATCAATGATCATTTATGAATGATGAATGAACGATGAATAATGAACAAGGATCAACGATCATTGAAGAATGCACAAGGATCAATGATCAATCAAGAATGAACTATGAAGAACGAACAAGGATCAATGATCATTGATGAATAAACGATGAATAATGAACAAGGATCAATGATCATTGAAGAAAGAACGTTGAAGAATGAACAACGATCAATGATTATTGTAGAATGAACAATGAAGAATCAACAAGGATCAATGATCATTGAAGAATGAACGATGAAGAATGAACAAGGATGAATGGTCAATGAAGAATGAACGATGAAGAATAAACAAGGATCAATAATCAATGAAGAATAAACGATGAAGAATGAACAAGGATCCATGATCAATGAAGAATGAACAATGAAGAATAATCAAGGATCAATGATCAATAAACAATGAACGATGAAGAATGAACAAAGATTAATGATCATTGAACAATCAACGATGAAGAATGAACAAGGATCAATGATCAATGAAGAATGAACAAGGATCAATTATCAATGAAGAATGAAGGATGAATAATGAACAAGGATCAATGATCATTGAAGAATGAACGATGAAGGATTAACAAGGATCAATGATTGATAAAGAATGAACGATGAAGAATAAACAAGGATCAATGCTCATTGAAGAATGAACGATGAAGAATGAACAAAGATCAATGATCAATGAACACTGAACAATGAACAATGAACAAGGATCAATGATCATTGAAGAATGAACGATGAAGAATGAATAAGGATTAATGATCAATGAATATTGAACAAGGATAAATGAGCATTGTACAATGAACGATGAAGATTGAACAAGGATGAATGATCAATTAACAATGAACAATGAATAATGAACAAGGATCAATGATCATTGAAGAATGAACAAAGATAAGTGATTAATGAAGAATGAACGATGAATAACGAACAAGAATCAATGATCATTTATGAATGATGAATGAACGATGAATAATGAACAAGGATCAATGATCATTGAAGAAAGCTCAAGGATCAATGATCAATGAAGAATGAACTATGAAGAACGAACAAGGATCAATGATCATTGATGAATGAACGATGAATAATGAACAAGGATCAATGATCATTGAAGAAAGAACGATGCAGAATGAACAAGGATCAATGATCAATAATGAATGAACGATGAAGATTGAACAAGGATCAATGATCAATTAACAATGAACAGTGAATAATGAACAAGGATCAATGATCATTGAAGAATGAACAAAGATAAATGATCAATGAAGAATGAACGATGAATAACGAACAAGAATCAATGATCATTTATGAATGATGAATGAACGATGAATAATGAACAAGGATCAATGAAGAATGAACTATGAAGAACGAACAAGAATAAATGATCATTTATGAATGATGAATGAACGATGAATAATGAACAAGGATCAATGAAGAATGAACTATGAAGAACGAACAAGGATCAATGATCATTGATGAATAAACGATGAATAATGAACAAGGATCAATGATCATTGAAGAAATAACGTTGAAGAATGAACAACGATCAATGATTATTGTAGAATGAACAATGAAGAATCAACAAGGATCAATGATCATTGAAGAATGAACGATGAAGAATGATCAAGGATGAATGGTCAATGAAGAATGAACGATGAAGAATAAACAAGAATCAATGATCAATGAAGAATAAACGATGAAGAATGAACAAGGATCAATGATCAATGAAGAATGAAGAATGAAGAATAATCAAGGATCAATGATCAATGAACAATGAACGATGAAGAATGAACAAAGATTAATGATCATTGAACAATCAACGATGAAGAATGAACAAGGATCAATGATCAATGAAGAATGAACAAGGATCAATTATCAATGAAGAATGAACGATGAATAATTAACAAGGATCAATGATCATTGAAGAATGAACGATGAACGATTAACAAGGATCAATGATTGATAAAGAATGAACGATGAAGAATAAACAAGGATCAGTGCTCATTGAAGAATGAACGATGAAGAATGAACAAAGATCAATGATCAATGAACACTGAACAATGAAAAATGAACAAGGATCAATGATCATTGAAGAATGAACGATGAAGAATGAATAAGGATTAATGGTCAATGAATATTGAAGAAGGATAAATGAGCATTGTACAATGAACGATGAAGATTGAACAAGGATCAATGATCAATTAACAATGAACAATGAATAATGAAAAAGGATCAATGATCATTGAAGAATGAACAAAGATAAATGATCAATGAAGAATGAACGATGAATAACGAACAAGAATCAATGATCATTTATGAATGATGAATGAACGATGAATAATGAACAAGGATCAATGATCATTGAAGAATGCACAAGGATCAATGATCAATGAAGAATGAACTATGAAGAAGAAACAAGGATCAATGATCATTGATGAATAAACGATGAATAATGAACAAGGATCAATGATCATTGAAGAAAGAACGTTGAAGAATGAACAACGATCAATGATTATTGTAGAATGAACAATGAAGAATCAACAAGGATCAATGATCATTGAAGAATGAACGATGAACAATGAACAAGGATGAATGGTCAATGAAGAATGAACGATGAAGAATAAACAAGAATCAATGATCAAAGAAGAATAAACGATGAAGAATGAACAAGGATCAATGATCAATGAAGAATGAACAATGAAGAATAATCAAGGAACAATGATCAATGAACAATGAACGATGAAGAATTAAAAAGATTAATGATCATTGAACAATCAACGATGAAGATTGAACAAGGATCAATGATCAATGAAGAATGAACAAGGATCAATTATCAATGAAGAATGAACGATGAATAATTAACAAGGATCAATGATCATTGAAGAATAAACGATGAAGGATTAACAAGGATCAATGATTGATAAAGAATGAACGATGAAGAATAAACAAGGATCAATGCTCATTGAAGAATGAACGATGAAGAATGAACAAAGATCAATGATCGATGAACACTGAACAATGAAAAATGAACAAGGATCAATGATCATTGAAGAATGAACGATGAAGAATGAATAAGGATTAATGATCAATGAATATTGAACAAGGATAAATGAGCATTGTACAATGAACGATGAAGATTGAACAAGGATCAATGATCAATTAACAATGAACAATGAATAATGAACAAGGATCAATGATCATTGAAGAATGAACAAAGATAAATGATCAATGAAGAATGAACGATGAATAACGAACAAGAATCAATGATCATTTATGAATGATGAATGAACGATGAATAATGAACAAGGATCAATGATCATTGAAGAATGCACAAGGATCAATGATCAATGAAGAATGAACTATGAAGAACGAACAAGGATCAATGATCATTGATGAATGAACGATGAATAATGAACAAGGATCAATGATCATTGAAGAAAGAACGATGCAGAATGAACAAGGATTAATGATCAATAATGAATGAACGATGAAGATTGAACAAGGATCAATGATCAATTAACAATGAACAATGAATAATTAACAAGGATCAATGATCATTGAAGAATGAACAAAGATAAATGATCAATGAAGAATGAACGATGAATAACGAAAAAGAATCAATGATCATTTATGAATGATGAATGAACGATGAATAATGAACAAGGATCAACGATCATTGAAGAATGCACAAGGATCAATGATCAATCAAGAATGAACTATGAAGAACGAACAAGGATCAATGATCATTGATGAATAAACGATGAATAATGAACAAGGATCAATGATCATTGAAGAAAGAACGTTGAAGAATGAACAACGATCAATGATTATTGTAGAATGAACAATGAAGAATCAACAAGGATCAATGATCATTGAAGAATGAACGATGAAGAATGAACAAGGATGAATGGTCAATGAAGAATGAACGATGAAGAATAAACAAGGATCAATAATCAATGAAGAATAAACGATGAAGAATGAACAAGGATCAATGATCAATGAAGAATGAACAATGAAGAATAATCAAGGATCAATGATCAATAAACAATGAACGATGAAGAATGAACAAAGATTAATGATCATTGAACAATCAACGATGAAGAATGAACAAGGATCAATGATCAATGAAGAATGAACAAGGATCAATTATCAATGAAGAATGAAGGATGAATAATGAACAAGGATCAATGATCATTGAAGAATGAACGATGAAGGATTAACAAGGATCAATGATTGATAAAGAATGAACGATGAAGAATAAACAAGGATCAATGCTCATTGAAGAATGAACGATGAAGAATGAACAAAGATCAATGATCAATGAACACTGAACAATGAACAATGAACAAGGATCAATGATCATTGAAGAATGAACGATGAAGAATGAATAAGGATTAATGATCAATGAATATTGAACAAGGATAAATGAGCATTGTACAATGAACGATGAAGATTGAACAAGGATGAATGATCAATTAACAATGAACAATGAATAATGAACAAGGATCAATGATCATTGAAGAATGAACAAAGATAAGTGATTAATGAAGAATGAACGATGAATAACGAACAAGAATCAATGATCATTTATGAATGATGAATGAACGATGAATAATGAACAAGGATCAATGATCATTGAAGAAAGCTCAAGGATCAATGATCAATGAAGAATGAACTATGAAGAACGAACAAGGATCAATGATCATTGATGAATGAACGATGAATAATGAACAAGGATCAATGATCATTGAAGAAAGAACGATGCAGAATGAACAAGGATCAATGATCAATAATGAATGAACGATGAAGATTGAACAAGGATCAATGATCAATTAACAATGAACAGTGAATAATGAACAAGGATCAATGATCATTGAAGAATGAACAAAGATAAATGATCAATGAAGAATGAACGATGAATAACGAACAAGAATAAATGATCATTTATGAATGATGAATGAACGATGAATAATGAACAAGGATCAATGAAGAATGAACTATGAAGAACGAACAAGAATAAATGATCATTTATGAATGATGAATGAACGATGAATAATGAACAAGGATCAATGAAGAATGAACTATGAAGAACGAACAAGGATCAATGATCATTGATGAATAAACGATGAATAATGAACAAGGATCAATGATCATTGAAGAAAGAACGTTGAAGAATGAACAACGATCAATGATTATTGTAGAATGAACAATGAAGAATCAACAAGGATCAATGATCATTGAAGAATGAACGATGAAGAATGAACAAGGATGAATGGTCAATGAAGAATGAACGATGAAGAATAAACAAGGATCAATGATCAATGAAGAATAAACGATGAAGAATGAACAAGGATCAATGATCAATGAAGAATGAACAATGAAGAATAATCAAGGATCAATGATCAATGAACAATGAACGATGACGAATGAACAAAGATTAATGATCATTGAACAATCAACGATGAAGAATGAACAAGGATCAATGATCAATGAAGAATGAACAAGGATCAATTATCAATAAAGAATGAAGGATGAATAATGAACAAGGATCAATGATCATTGAAGAATGAACGATGAAGGATTAACAAGGATCAATGATTGATAAAGAATGAACGATGAAGAATAAACAAGGATCAATGCTTATTGAAGAATGAACGATGAAGAATGAACAAAGATCAATGATCAATGAACACTGAACAATGAAAAATGAACAAGGATCAATGATCATTGAAGAATGAACGATGAAGAATGAATAAGGATTAATGATAAATGAATATTGAACAAGGATAAATGAGCATTGTACAATGAACGATGAAGATTGAACAAGGATCAATAATCAATTAACAATGAACAATGAATAACTAACAAGGATCAATGATGATTGAAGAATGAACAAAGATAAATGATCAATGAAGAATGAACGATGAATAACGAACAAGAATCAATGATCATTTATGAATGATGAATGAACGATGAATAATGAACAAGGATCAATGATCATTGAAGAATGCACAAGGATCAATGATCAATGAAGAATAAACCATTAAGAACGAACAAGGATCAATGATCATTGATGAATGAACGATGAATAATGAACAAGGATCAATGATCAATGAAGAATGAATGATCAAGAATGAACAAGGATCAATGATCATTGAAGAAAGAACGATGAAGAATGAACAACGATCAATGATCATTGTAGAATGAACGATGAAGAATGAAGAAGGATCAATGATCAATGAAGAATGAACTATGAAGAACGAACAAGGATCAATGATCATTGATGAATAAACGATGAATAATGAACAAGGATCAATGATCATTGAAGAAAGAACGTTGAAGAATGAACAATGATCAATGATTATTGTAGAATGAACAATGAAGAATCAACAAGGATCAATGATCATTGAAGAATGAACGTAGAAGAATGAACAAGGATGAATGGTTAATGAAGAATGAACGATGAAGAATGAACAAGGATGAATGGTCAATGAAGAATGAACGATGAAGAATAAACAAGGATCAATGATCAATGAAGAATAAACGATGAAGAATGAACAAGGATCAATGATCAATGAAGAATGAACAATGAAGAATAATAAAGGATGAATGATCAATGAACAATGAACGATGAAGAATGAACAAAGATTAATGATCATTGAACAATCAACGATGAAGAATGAACTAGGATCAATGATCAATGAAGAATGAAGAATGAACGATGAAGAACGAACAAGGATCAATGATCATTGATGAATGAATGATGAAAAATGAACAAGAATCAATGATCAATGAAGAATGAATGATGAAGAATGAACAAGGATCAATGATCATTGAAGAAAGAACGATGAAGAATGAACAACGATCAATGATCATTGTAGAATGAACAATGAAGAATCAACAAGGATTAATGATCATTGAAGAATGAACGATGAAGAATGAAGAAGGATCAATGATCAATGAAGAATGAATGATCAAGAATCAACAAGTATCAATGATCATTGAAGAAAGAACGATGAAGAATGAACAAGGATCAATGATCGTAGAAGAATGAATAATGAAGAATGAACAAAGATTAATGATTATTGAAAAATGAACGATGAAGAATGATCTAGGATCAATGCGCATTGTAGAATGAACGATGAAGAATGAACAAGGATCAATGATCAATAATGCATGAACGATGAAGAATGAACAAGATCAATGATCATTGAAGAATGAACGATCATGAATGAACAAGGATCAATGATCCATGAAGAATAAACAAGGATCAATGAGCATTGTAGAATAAACGATGTAGAATGAACAAGGATCAATGATCATTGAAGAATGAACAAAGATAAATGATCAATGAAGAATGAACGATGAATAACGAACAAGAATCAATGATCATTTATGAATGATGAATGAACGATGAATAATGAACAAGGATCAATGATCATTGAAGAATGCACAAGGATCAATGATCAATGAAGAATGAACTATGAAGAACTAACAAGGATCAATGATCATTGATGAATAAACGATGAATAATGAACAAGGATCAATGATCATTAAAGAAAGAACGTTGAAGAATGAACAACGATCAATGATTATTGTAGAATGAACAATGAAGAATCAACAAGGATCAATGATCATTGAAGAATGAACGTAGAAGAATGAACAAGGATGAATGGTTAATGAAGAATGAACGATGAAGAATGAACAAGGATGAATGGTCAATGAAGAATGAACGATGAAGAATAAACAAGGATCAATGATCAATGAAGAATAAACGATGAAGAATGAACAAGGATCAATGATCAATGAAGAATGAACAATGAAGAATAATAAAGGATGAATGATCAATGAACAATGAACGATGAAGAATGAACAAAGATTAATGATCATTGAACAATCAACGATGAAGAATGAACAAGGATCAATGATCAATGAAGAATGAAGAATGAACGATGAAGAACGAACAAGGATCAATGATCATTGATGAATGAATGATGAAAAATGAACAAGAATCAATGATCAATGAAGAATGAATGATGAAGAATGAACAAGGATCAATGATCATTGAAGAAAGAACGATGAAGAATGAACAACGATCAATGATCATTGTAGAATGAACAATGAAGAATCAACAAGGATTAATGATCATTGAAGAATGAACGATGAAGAATGAAGAAGGATCAATGATCAATGAAGAATGAATGATCAAGAATCAACAAGTATCAATGATCATTGAAGAAAGAACGATGAAGAATGAACAAGGATCAATGATCGTAGAAGAATGAATAATGAAGAATGAACAAAGATTAATGATTATTGAAAAATGAACGATGAAGAATGATCTAGGATCAATGCGCATTGTAGAATGAACGATGAAGAATGAACAAGGATCAATGATCAATAATGCATGAACGATGAAGAATGAACAAGATCAATGATCATTGAAGAATGAACGATCATGAATGAACAAGGATCAATGATCCATGAAGAATAAACAAGGATCAATGAGCATTGTAGAATAAACGATGTAGAATGAACAAGGATCAATGATCATTGAAGAATGAACAAAGATAAATGATCAATGAAGAATGAACGATGAATAACGAACAAGAATCAATGATCATTTATGAATGATGAATGAACGATGAATAATGAACAAGGATCAATGATCATTGAAGAATGCACAAGGATCAATGATCAATGAAGAATGAACTATGAAGAACTAACAAGGATCAATGATCATTGATGAATAAACGATGAATAATGAACAAGGATCAATGATCATTAAAGAAAGAACGTTGAAGAATGAACAACGATCAATGATTATTGTAGAATGAACAATGAAGAATCAACAAGGATCAATGATCATTGAAGAATGAACAATGAAGAATGAACAAGGATGAATGGTCAATGAAGAATGAACGATGAAGAATAAACAAGAATCTATGATCAATGAAGAATAAACGATGAGGAATGAACAAGGATCAATGATCAATGAAGAATGAACAATGAAGAATAATCAAGGATCAATGATCAATGAACAATGAACGATGAAGAATGAACAAAGATTAATGATCATTGAACAATCAACGATGAAGAATGAACAAGGATCAATGATCAATGAAGAATGAACAAGGATCAATTATCAATGAAGAATGAACGATGAATAATTAACAAGGATCAATGATCATTGAAGAATGAACTATGAAGGATTAACAAGGATCAATGATTGATAAAGAATGAACGATGAAGAATAAACAAGGATCAATGCTCATTGAAGAATGAACGATGAAGAATGAACAAAGATCAATGATCAATGAACACTGAACACTAAACAATGAAAAATGAACAAGGATCAATGATCATTGAAGAATGAACGATGATGAATGAATAAGGATTAATGATCAATGAATATTGAACAAGGATAAATGAGCATTGTACAATGAACGATGAAGATTGAACAAGGATGAATGATCAATTAACAATGAACAATGAATAATGAACAAGGATCAATGATCATTGAAGAATGAACAAAGATAAATGATCAATGATGAATGAACGATGAATAACGAACAAGAATCAATGATCATTTATGAATGATGAATGAACGATGAATAATGAACAAGGATCAATGATCATTGAAGAATGCACAAGGATCAATGATCAATGACGAATGAACTATGAAGAACGAACAAGGATCAATGATCATTGATGAATGAACGATGAATAATGAACAAGGATCAATGACCATTGAAGAAAGAACGATGCAGAATGAACAAGGATCAATGATCAATAATGAATGAACGATGAAGATTGAACAAGGATCAATGATCAATTGACAATGAACAATGAATAATGAACAAGGATCAATGAGCATTGAAGAATGAACAAAGATAAATGATCAATGAAGAATGAATGATGAATAACGAACAAGAATCAATGATCATTTATGAATGATGAATGAACGATGAATAATGAACAAGGATCAACGATCATTGAAGAATGCACAAGGATCAATGATCAATGAAGAATGAACTATGAAGAACGAACAAGGATCAATGATCATTGATGAATAAACGATGAATAATGAACAAGGATCAATGATCATTGAAGAAAGAACGTTGAAGAATGAACAACGATCAATGATTATTGTAGAATGAACAATGAAGAATCAACAAGGATCAATGATCATTGAAGAATGAACGATGAAGAATGAACAAGGATGAATGGTCAATGAAGAATGAACGATGAAGAATAAACAAGGATCAATGATCAATGAAGAATAAACGATGAAGAATGAACAAGGATCAATGATCAATGAAGAATGAACAATGAAGAATAATTAAGGATCAATGATCAATGAACAATGAACGATGAAGAAGGAACAAAGATTAATGATCATTGAACAATCAACGATGAAGAATGAACAAGGATCAATGATCAATGAAGAATGAACAAGGATCAATTATCAATGAAGAATGAACGATGAATAATGAACAAGGATCAATGATCATTGATGAATGAACGATGAAGGATTAACAAGGATCAATGATTGATAAAGAATGAACGATGAAGAATAAACAAGGATCAATGCTCATTGAAGAATGAACAATGAAGAATGAACAAAGATCAATGATCAATGAACACTGAACAATGAAAAATGAACAAGGATCAATGATCATTGAAGAATGAACGATGAAGAATGAATAAGGATTAATGATAAATGAATATTGAACAAGGATAAATGAGCATTGTACAATTAACGATGAAGATTGAACAAGGATCAATAATCAATTAACAATGAACAATGAATAATGAACAAGGATCAATGATCATTGAAGAATGAACAAAGATAAATGATCAATGAAGAATGAACGATGAATAACGAACAAGAATCAATGAACATTTATGAATGATGAATGAACGATGAATAATGAACAAGGATCAATGATCATTGAAGAATGCACAAGGATCAATGATCAATGAAGAATGAACTATGAAGAGCGAACAAGGATCAATGAACATTGATGAATGAACGATGAATAATGAAGAAGGATCAATGATCAATGAAGAATGAATGATCAAGAATGAACAAGGATCAATGATCATTGAAGAAAGAACGATGAAGAATGAACAACGATCAATGATCATTGTAGAATGAACGATGAAGAATGAAGAAGGATCAATGATCAATGAAGAATGAACAATGAAGAATAATTAAGGATCAATGATCAATGAACAATGAACGATGAAGAAGGAACAAAGATTAATGATCATTGAACAATCAACGATTAAGAATGAACAAGGATCAATGATCAATGAAGAATGAACAAGGATCAATTATCAATGAAGAATGAACGATGAATAATGAACAAGGATCAATGATCATTGATGAATGAACGATGAAGGATTAACAAGGATCAATGATTGATAAAGAATGAACGATGAAGAATAAACAAGGATCAATGCTCATTGAAGAATGAACGATGAAGAATGAACAAAGATCAATGATCAATGAACACTGAACAATGAAAAATGAACAAGGATCAATGATCATTGAAGAATGAACGATGAAGAATGAATAAGGATTAATGATAAATGAATATTGAACAAGGATAAATGAGCATTGTACAATTAACGATGAAGATTGAACAAGGATCAATAATCAATTAACAATGAACAATGAATAATGAACAAGGATCAATGATCATTGAAGAATGAACAAAGATAAATGATCAATGAAGAATGAACGATGAATAACGAACAAGAATCAATGAACATTTATGAATGATGAATGAACGATGAATAATGAACAAGGATTAATGATCATTGAAGAATGCACAAGGATCAATGATCAATGAAGAATGAACTATGAAGAGCGAACAAGGATCAATGAACATTGATGAATGAACGATGTATAATGAAGAAGGATCAATGATCAATGAAGAATGAATGATCAAGAATGAACAAGGATCAATGATCATTGAAGAAAGAACGATGAAGAATGAACAACGATCAATGATCATTGTAGAATGAACGATGAAGAATGAAGAAGGATCAATGATCAATGAAGAATGAACAATGAAGAATAATTAAGGATCAATGATCAATGAACAATGAACGATGAAGAAGGAACAAAGATTAATGATCATTGAACAATCAACGATTAAGAATGAACAAGGATCAATGATCAATGAAGAATGAACAAGGATCAATTATCAATGAAGAATGAACGATGAATAATGAACAAGGATCAATGATCATTGATGAATGAACGATGAAGGATTAACAAGGATCAATGATTGATAAAGAATGAACGATGAAGAATAAACAAGGATCAATGCTCATTGAAGAATGAACGATGAAGAATGAACAAAGATCAATGATCAATGAACACTGAACAATGAAAAATGAACAAGGATCAATGATCATTGAAGAATGAACGATGAAGAATGAATAAGGATTAATGATAAATGAATATTGAACAAGGATAAATGAGCATTGTACAATTAACGATGAAGATTGAACAAGGATCAATAATCAATTAACAATGAACAATGAATAATGAACAAGGATCAATGATCATTGAAGAATGAACAAAGATAAATGATCAATGAAGAATGAACGATGAATAACGAACAAGAATCAATGAACATTTATGAATGATGAATGAACGATGAATAATGAACAAGGATCAATGATCATTGAAGAATGCACAAGGATCAATGATCAATGAAGAATGAACTATGAAGAGCGAACAAGGATCAATGAACATTGATGAATGAACGATGAATAATGAAGAAGGATCAATGATCAATGAAGAATGAATGATCAAGAATGAACAAGGATCAATGATCATTGAAGAAAGAACGATGAAGAATGAACAACGATCAATGATCATTGTAGAATGAACGATGAAGAATGAAGAAGGATCAATGATCAATGAAGAATGAAGAAGGATCAATGATCAATGAAGAACGAACAAGGATCAATGATCATTGATGAATAAACGATAAATAATGAACAAGGATCAATGATGATTGAAGAAAGAACGTTGAAGAATGAACAACGATCAATGATTATTGTAGAATGAACAATGAAGAATCAACAAGGATCAATGATCATTGAAGAATGAACGATGAAGAATGAACAAGGATGAATGGTCAATGAAGAATGAACGATGAAGAATGAACAAGGATGAATGGTCAATGAAGAATGAACGATGAAGAATAAACAAGGATCAATGATCAATGAAGAATAAACGATGAAGAATGAACAAGGATCAATGATCAATGAAGAATGAACAATGAAGAATAATAAAGGATGAATGATCAATGAACAATGAACGATGAAGAATGAACAAAGATTAATGATCATTGAACAATCAACGATGAAGAATGAACTAGGATCAATGATCAATGAAGAATGAAGAATGAACGATGAAGAACGAACAAGGATCAATGATCATTGATGAATGAATGATGAAAAATGAACAAGAATCAATGATCAATGAAGAATGAATGATGAAGAATGAACAAGGATCAATGATCATTGAAGAAAGAACGATGAAGAATGAACAACGATCAATGATCATTGTAGAATGAACAATGAAGAATCAACAAGGATTAATGATCATTGAAGAATGAACGATGAAGAATGAAGAAGGATCAATGATCAATGAAGAATGAATGATCAAGAATCAACAAGTATCAATGATCATTGAAGAAAGAACGATGAAGAATGAACAAGGATCAATGATCGTAGAAGAATGAATAATGAAGAATGAACAAAGATTAATGATTATTGAAAAATGAACGATGAAGAATGATCTAGGATCAATGCGCATTGTAGAATGAACGATGAAGAATGAACAAGGATCAATGATCAATAATGCATGAACGATGAAGAATGAACAAGATCAATGATCATTGAAGAATGAACGATCATGAATGAACAAGGATCAATGATCCATGAAGAATAAACAAGGATCAATGAGCATTGTAGAATAAACGATGTAGAATGAACAAGGATCAATGATCATTGAAGAATGAACAAAGATAAATGATCAATGAAGAATGAACGATGAATAACGAACAAGAATCAATGATCATTTATGAATGATGAATGAACGATGAATAATGAACAAGGATCAATGATCATTGAAGAATGCACAAGGATCAATGATCAATGAAGAATGAACTATGAAGAACTAACAAGGATCAATGATCATTGATGAATAAACGATGAATAATGAACAAGGATCAATGATCATTAAAGAAAGAACGTTGAAGAATGAACAACGATCAATGATTATTGTAGAATGAACAATGAAGAATCAACAAGGATCAATGATCATTGAAGAATGAACGTAGAAGAATGAACAAGGATGAATGGTTAATGAAGAATGAACGATGAAGAATGAACAAGGATGAATGGTCAATGAAGAATGAACGATGAAGAATAAACAAGGATCAATGATCAATGAAGAATAAACGATGAAGAATGAACAAGGATCAATGATCAATGAAGAATGAACAATGAAGAATAATAAAGGATGAATGATCAATGAACAATGAACGATGAAGAATGAACAAAGATTAATGATCATTGAACAATCAACGATGAAGAATGAACAAGGATCAATGATCAATGAAGAATGAAGAATGAACGATGAAGAACGAACAAGGATCAATGATCATTGATGAATGAATGATGAAAAATGAACAAGAATCAATGATCAATGAAGAATGAATGATGAAGAATGAACAAGGATCAATGATCATTGAAGAAAGAACGATGAAGAATGAACAACGATCAATGATCATTGTAGAATGAACAATGAAGAATCAACAAGGATTAATGATCATTGAAGAATGAACGATGAAGAATGAAGAAGGATCAATGATCAATGAAGAATGAATGATCAAGAATCAACAAGTATCAATGATCATTGAAGAAAGAACGATGAAGAATGAACAAGGATCAATGATCGTAGAAGAATGAATAATGAAGAATGAACAAAGATTAATGATTATTGAAAAATGAACGATGAAGAATGATCTAGGATCAATGCGCATTGTAGAATGAACGATGAAGAATGAACAAGGATCAATGATCAATAATGCATGAACGATGAAGAATGAACAAGATCAATGATCATTGAAGAATGAACGATCATGAATGAAAAAGGATCAATGATCCATGAAGAATAAACAAGGATCAATGAGCATTGTAGAATAAACGATGTAGAATGAACAAGGATCAATGATCATTGAAGAATGAACAAAGATAAATGATCAATGAAGAATGAACGATGAATAACGAACAAGAATCAATGATCATTTATGAATGATGAATGAACGATGAATAATGAACAAGGATCAATGATCATTGAAGAATGCACAAGGATCAATGATCAATGAAGAATGAACTATGAAGAACTAACAAGGATCAATGATCATTGATGAATAAACGATGAATAATGAACAAGGATCAATGATCATTAAAGAAAGAACGTTGAAGAATGAACAACGATCAATGATTATTGTAGAATGAACAATGAAGAATCAACAAGGATCAATGATCATTGAAGAATGAACAATGAAGAATGAACAAGGATGAATGGTCAATGAAGAATGAACGATGAAGAATAAACAAGAATCTATGATCAATGAAGAATAAACGATGAAGAATGAACAAGGATCAATGATCAATGAAGAATGAACAATGAAGAATAATCAAGGATCAATGATCAATGAACAATGAACGATGAAGAATGAACAAAGATTAATGATCATTGAACAATCAACGATGAAGAATGAACAAGGATCAATGATCAATGAAGAATGAACAAGGATCAATTATCAATGAAGAATGAACGATGAATAATTAACAAGGATCAATGATCATTGAAGAATGAACTATGAAGGATTAACAAGGATCAATGATTGATAAAGAATGAACGATGAAGAATAAACAAGGATCAATGCTCATTGAAGAATGAACGATGAAGAATGAACAAAGATCAATGATCAATGAACACTGAACACTAAACAATGAAAAATGAACAAGGATCAATGATCATTGAAGAATGAACGATGATGAATGAATAAGGATTAATGATCAATGAATATTGAACAAGGATAAATGAGCATTGTACAATGAACGATGAAGATTGAACAAGGATGAATGATCAATTAACAATGAACAATGAATAATGAACAAGGATCAATGATCATTGAAGAATGAACAAAGATAAATGATCAATGAACAATGAACGATGAATAACGAACAAGAATCAATGATCATTTATGAATGATGAATGAACGATGAATAATGAACAAGGATCAATGATCATTGAAGAATGCACAAGGATCAATGATCAATGACGAATGAACTATGAAGAACGAACAAGGATCAATGATCATTGATGAATGAACGATGAATAATGAACAAGGATCAATGACCATTGAAGAAAGAACGATGCAGAATGAACAAGGATCAATGATCAATAATGAATGAACGATGAAGATTGAACAAGGATCAATGATCAATTGACAATGAACAATGAATAATGAACAAGGATCAATGAGCATTGAAGAATGAACAAAGATAAATGATCAATGAAGAATGAATGATGAATAACGAACAAGAATCAATGATCATTTATGAATGATGAATGAACGATGAATAATGAACAAGGATCAACGATCATTGAAGAATGCACAAGGATCAATGATCAATGAAGAATGAACTATGAAGAACGAACAAGGATCAATGATCATTGATGAATAAACGATGAATAATGAACAAGGATCAATGATCATTGAAGAAAGAACGTTGAAGAATGAACAACGATCAATGATTATTGTAGAATGAACAATGAAGAATCAACAAGGATCAATGATCATTGAAGAATGAACGATGAAGAATGAACAAGGATGAATGGTCAATGAAGAATGAACGATGAAGAATAAACAAGGATCAATGATCAATGAAGAATAAACGATGAAGAATGAACAAGGATCAATGATCAATGAAGAATGAACAATGAAGAATAATTAAGGATCAATGATCAATGAACAATGAACGATGAAGAAGGAACAAAGATTAATGATCATTGAACAATCAACGATGAAGAATGAACAAGGATCAATGATCAATGAAGAATGAACAAGGATCAATTATCAATGAAGAATGAACGATGAATAATGAACAAGGATCAATGATCATTGATGAATGAACGATGAAGGATTAACAAGGATCAATGATTGATAAAGAATGAACGATGAAGAATAAACAAGGATCAATGCTCATTGAAGAATGAACGATGAAAAATGAACAAAGATCAATGATCAATGAACACTGAACAATGAAAAATGAACAAGGATCAATGATCATTGAAGAATGAACGATGAAGAATGAATAAGGATTAATGATAAATGAATATTGAACAAGGATAAATGAGCATTGTACAATTAACGATGAAGATTGAACAAGGATCAATAATCAATTAACAATGAACAATGAATAATGAACAAGGATCAATGATCATTGAAGAATGAACAAAGATAAATGATCAATGAAGAATGAACGATGAATAACGAACAAGAATCAATGAACATTTATGAATGATGAATGAACGATGAATAATGAACAAGGATCAATGATCATTGAAGAATGCACAAGGATCAATGATCAATGAAGAATGAACTATGAAGAGCGAACAAGGATCAATGAACATTGATGAATGAACGATGAATAATGAAGAAGGATCAATGATCAATGAAGAATGAATGATCAAGAATGAACAAGGATCAATGATCATTGAAGAAAGAACGATGAAGAATGAACAACGATCAATGATCATTGTAGAATGAACGATGAAGAATGAAGAAGGATCAATGATCAATGAAGAATGAACAATGAAGAATAATTAAGGATCAATGATCAATGAACAATGAACGATGAAGAAGGAACAAAGATTAATGATCATTGAACAATCAACGATTAAGAATGAACAAGGATCAATGATCAATGAAGAATGAACAAGGATCAATTATCAATGAAGAATGAACGATGAATAATGAACAAGGATCAATGATCATTGATGAATGAACGATGAAGGATTAACAAGGATCAATGATTGATAAAGAATGAACGATGAAGAATAAACAAGGATCAATGCTCATTGAAGAATGAACGATGAAGAATGAACAAAGATCAATGATCAATGAACACTGAACAATGAAAAATGAACAAGGATCAATGATCATTGAAGAATGAACGATGAAGAATGAATAAGGATTAATGATAAATGAATATTGAACAAGGATAAATGAGCATTGTACAATTAACGATGAAGATTGAACAAGGATCAATAATCAATTAACAATGAACAATGAATAATGAACAAGGATCAATGATCATTGAAGAATGAACAAAGATAAATGATCAATGAAGAATGAACGATGAATAACGAACAAGAATCAATGAACATTTATGAATGATGAATGAACGATGAATAATGAACAAGGATCAATGATCATTGAAGAATGCACAAGGATCAATGATCAATGAAGAATGAACTATGAAGAGCGAACAAGGATCAATGAACATTGATGAATGAACGATGTATAATGAAGAAGGATCAATGATCAATGAAGAATGAATGATCAAGAATGAACAAGGATCAATGATCATTGAAGAAAGAACGATGAAGAATGAACAACGATCAATGATCATTGTAGAATGAACGATGAAGAATGAAGAAGGATCAATGATCAATGAAGAATGAACAATGAAGAATAATTAAGGATCAATGATCAATGAACAATGAACGATGAAGAAGGAACAAAGATTAATGATCATTGAACAATCAACGATTAAGAATGAACAAGGATCAATGATCAATGAAGAATGAACAAGGATCAATTATCAATGAAGAATGAACGATGAATAATGAACAAGGATCAATGATCATTGATGAATGAACGATGAAGGATTAACAAGGATCAATGATTGATAAAGAATGAACGATGAAGAATAAACAAGGATCAATGCTCATTGAAGAATGAACGATGAAGAATGAACAAAGATCAATGATCAATGAACACTGAACAATGAAAAATGAACAAGGATCAATGATCATTGAAGAATGAACGATGAAGAATGAATAAGGATTAATGATAAATGAATATTGAACAAGGATAAATGAGCATTGTACAATTAACGATGAAGATTGAACAAGGATCAATAATCAATTAACAATGAACAATGAATAATGAACAAGGATCAATGATCATTGAAGAATGAACAAAGATAAATGATCAATGAAGAATGAACGATGAATAACGAACAAGAATCAATGAACATTTATGAATGATGAATGAACGATGAATAATGAACAAGGATCAATGATCATTGAAGAATGCACAAGGATCAATGATCAATGAAGAATGAACTATGAAGAGCGAACAAGGATCAATGAACATTGATGAATGAACGATGAATAATGAAGAAGGATCAATGATCAATGAAGAATGAATGATCAAGAATGAACAAGGATCAATGATCATTGAAGAAAGAACGATGAAGAATGAACAACGATCAATGATCATTGTAGAATGAACGATGAAGAATGAAGAAGGATCAATGATCAATGAAGAATGAAGAAGGATCAATGATCAATGAAGAACGAACAAGGATCAATGATCATTGATGAATAAACGATAAATAATGAACAAGGATCAATGATGATTGAAGAAAGAACGTTGAAGAATGAACAACGATCAATGATTATTGTAGAATGAACAATGAAGAATCAACAAGGATCAATGATCATTGAAGAATGAACGATGAAGAATGAACAAGGATGAATGGTCAATGAAGAATGAACGATGAAGAATGAACAAGGATGAATGGTCAATGAAGAATGAACGATGAAGAATAAACAAGGATCAATGATCAATGAAGAATAAACGATGAAGAATGAACAAGGATCAATGATCAATGAAGAATGAACAATGAAGAATAATAAAGGATGAATGATCAATGAACAATGAACGATGAAGAATGAACAAAGATTAATGATCATTGAACAATCAACGATGAAGAATGAACTAGGATCAATGATCAATGAAGAATGAAGAATGAACGATGAAGAACGAACAAGGATCAATGATCATTGATGAATGAATGATGAAAAATGAACAAGAATCAATGATCAATGAAGAATGAATGATGAAGAATGAACAAGGATCAATGATCATTGAAGAAAGAACGATGAAGAATGAACAACGATCAATGATCATTGTAGAATGAACAATGAAGAATCAACAAGGATTAATGATCATTGAAGAATGAACGATGAAGAATGAAGAAGGATCAATGATCAATGAAGAATGAATGATCAAGAATCAACAAGTATCAATGATCATTGAAGAAAGAACGATGAAGAATGAACAAGGATCAATGATCGTAGAAGAATGAATAATGAAGAATGAACAAAGATTAATGATTATTGAAAAATGAACGATGAAGAATGATCTAGGATCAATGCGCATTGTAGAATGAACGATAAAGAATGAACAAGGATCAATGATCAATAATGCATGAACGATGAAGAATGAACAAGATCAATGATCATTGAAGAATGAACGATCATGAATGAACAAGGATCAATGATCCATGAAGAATAAACAAGGATCAATGAGCATTGTAGAATAAACGATGTAGAATGAACAAGGATCAATGATCATTGAAGAATGAACAAAGATAAATGATCAATGAAGAATGAACGATGAATAACGAACAAGAATCAATGATCATTTATGAATGATGAATGAACGATGAATAATGAACAAGGATCAATGATCATTGAAGAATGCACAAGGATCAATGATCAATGAAGAATGAACTATGAAGAACTAACAAGGATCAATGATCATTGATGAATAAACGATGAATAATGAACAAGGATCAATGATCATTAAAGAAAGAACGTTGAAGAATGAACAACGATCAATGATTATTGTAGAATGAACAATGAAGAATCAACAAGGATCAATGATCATTGAAGAATGAACGTAGAAGAATGAACAAGGATGAATGGTTAATGAAGAATGAACGATGAAGAATGAACAAGGATGAATGGTCAATGAAGAATGAACGATGAAGAATAAACAAGGATCAATGATCAATGAAGAATAAACGATGAAGAATGAACAAGGATCAATGATCAATGAAGAATGAACAATGAAGAATAATAAAGGATGAATGATCAATGAACAATGAACGATGAAGAATGAACAAAGATTAATGATCATTAAACAATCAACGATGAAGAATGAACAAGGATCAATGATCAATGAAGAATGAAGAATGAACGATGAAGAACGAACAAGGATCAATGATCATTGATGAATGAATGATGAAAAATGAACAAGAATCAATGATCAATGAAGAATGAATGATGAAGAATGAACAAGGATCAATGATCATTGAAGAAAGAACGATGAAGAATGAACAACGATCAATGATCATTGTAGAATGAACAATGAAGAATCAACAAGGATTAATGATCATTGAAGAATGAACGATGAAGAATGAAGAAGGATCAATGATCAATGAAGAATGAATGATCAAGAATCAACAAGTATCAATGATCATTGAAGAAAGAACGATGAAGAATGAACAAGGATCAATGATCGTAGAAGAATGAATAATGAAGAATGAACAAAGATTAATGATTATTGAAAAATGAACGATGAAGAATGATCTAGGATCAATGCGCATTATAGAATGAACGATGAAGAATGAACAAGGATCAATGATCAATAATGCATGAACGATGAAGAATGAACAAGATCAATGATCATTGAAGAATGAACGATCATGAATGAACAAGGATCAATGATCCATGAAGAATAAACAAGGATCAATGAGCATTGTAGAATAAACGATGTAGAATGAACAAGGATCAATGATCATTGAAGAATGAACAAAGATAAATGATCAATGAAGAATGAACGATGAATAACGAACAAGAATCAATGATCATTTATGAATGATGAATGAACGATGAATAATGAACAAGGATCAATGATCATTGAAGAATGCACAAGGATCAATGATCAATGAAGAATGAACTATGAAGAACTAACAAGGATCAATGATCATTGATGAATAAACGATGAATAATGAACAAGGATCAATGATCATTAAAGAAAGAACGTTGAAGAATGAACAACGATCAATGATTATTGTAGAATGAACAATGAAGAATCAACAAGGATCAATGATCATTGAAGAATGAACGTAGAAGAATGAACAAGGATGAATGGTTAATGAAGAATGAACGATGAAGAATGAACAAGGATGAATGGTCAATGAAGAATGAACGATGAAGAATAAACAAGGATCAATGATCAATGAAGAATAAACGATGAAGAATGAACAAGGATCAATGATCAATGAAGAATGAACAATGAAGAATAATAAAGGATGAATGATCAATGAACAATGAACGATGAAGAATGAACAAAGATTAATGATCATTAAACAATCAACGATGAAGAATGAACAAGGATCAATGATCAATGAAGAATGAAGAATGAACGATGAAGAACGAACAAGGATCAATGATCATTGATGAATGAATGATGAAAAATGAACAAGAATCAATGATCAATGAAGAATGAATGATGAAGAATGAACAAGGATCAATGATCATTGAAGAAAGAACGATGAAGAATGAACAACGATCAATGATCATTGTAGAATGAACAATGAAGAATCAACAAGGATTAATGATCATTGAAGAATGAACGATGAAGAATGAAGAAGGATCAATGATCAATGAAGAATGAATGATCAAGAATCAACAAGTATCAATGATCATTGAAGAAAGAACGATGAAGAATGAACAAGGATCAATGATCGTAGAAGAATGAATAATGAAGAATGAACAAAGATTAATGATTATTGAAAAATGAACGATGAAGAATGATCTAGGATCAATGCGCATTATAGAATGAACGATGAAGAATGAACAAGGATCAATGATCAATAATGCATGAACGATGAAGAATGAACAAGATCAATGATCATTGAAGAATGAACGATCATGAATGAACAAGGATCAATGATCCATGAAGAATAAACAAGGATCAATGAGCATTGTAGAATAAACGATGTAGAATGAACAAGGATCAATGATCATTGAAGAATGAACAAAGATAAATGATCAATGAAGAATGAACGATGAATAACGAACAAGAATCAATGATCATTTATGAATGATGAATGAACGATGAATAATGAACAAGGATCAATGATCATTGAAGAATGCACAAGGATCAATGATCAATGAAGAATGAACTATGAAGAACTAACAAGGATCAATGATCATTGATGAATAAACGATGAATAATGAACAAGGATCAATGATCATTAAAGAAAGAACGTTGAAGAATGAACAACGATCAATGATTATTGTAGAATGAACAATGAAGAATCAACAAGGATCAATGATCATTGAAGAATGAACAATGAAGAATGAACAAGGATGAATGGTCAATGAAGAATGAACGATGAAGAATAAACAAGAATCTATGATCAATGAAGAATAAACGATGAAGAATGAACAAGGATCAATGATCAATGAAGAATGAACAATGAAGAATAATCAAGGATCAATGATCAATGAACAATGAACGATGAAGAATGAACAAAGATTAATGATCATTGAACAATCAACGATGAAGAATGAACAAGGATCAATGATCAATGAAGAATGAACAAGGATCAATTATCAATGAAGAATGAACGATGAATAATTAACAAGGATCAATGATCATTGAAGAATGAACTATGAAGGATTAACAAGGATCAATGATTGATAAAGAATGAACGATGAAGAATAAACAAGGATCAATGCTCATTGAAGAATGAACGATGAAGAATGAACAAAGATCAATGATCAATGAACACTGAAGAATGAACGATGATGAATGAATAAGGATTAATGATCAATGAATATTGAACAAGGATAAATGAGCATTGTACAATGAACGATGAAGATTGAACAAGGATGAATGATCAATTAACAATGAACAATGAATAATGAACAAGGATCAATGATCATTGAAGAATGAACAAAGATAAATGATCAATGAAGAATGAACGATGAATAACGAACAAGAATCAATGATCATTTATGAATGATGAATGAACGATGAATAATGAACAAGGATCAATGATCATTGAAGAATGCACAAGGATCAATGATCAATGACGAATGAACTATGAAGAACGAACAAGGATCAATGATCATTGATGAATGAACGATGAATAATGAACAAGGATCAATGACCATTGAAGAAAGAACGATGCAGAATGAACAAGGATCAATGATCAATAATGAATGAACGATGAAGATTGAACAAGGATCAATGATCAATTGACAATGAACAATGAATAATGAACAAGGATCAATGAGCATTGAAGAATGAACAAAGATAAATGATCAATGAAGAATGAATGATGAATAACGAATAAGAATCAATGATCATTTATGAATGATGAATGAACGATGAATAATGAACAAGGATCAACGATCATTGAAGAATGCACAAGGATCAATGATCAATGAAGAATGAACTATGAAGAACGAACAAGGATCAATGATCATTGATGAATAAACGATGAATAATGAACAAGGATCAATGATCATTGAAGAAAGAACGTTGAAGAATGAACAACGATCAATGATTATTGTAGAATGAACAATGAAGAATCAACAAGGATCAATGATCATTGAAGAATGAACGATGAAGAATGAACAAGGATGAATGGTCAATGAAGAATGAACGATGAAGAATAAACAAGGATCAATGATCAATGAAGAATAAACGATGAAGAATGAACAAGGATCAATGATCAATGAAGAATGAACAATGAAGAATAATTAAGGATCAATGATCAATGAACAATGAACGATGAAGAAGGAACAAAGATTAATGATCATTGAACAATCAACGATGAAGAATGAACAAGGATCAATGATCAATGAAGAATGAACAAGGATCAATTATCAATGAAGAATGAACGATGAATAATGAACAAGGATCAATGATCATTGATGAATGAACGATGAAGGATTAACAAGGATCAATGATTGATAAAGAATGAACGATGAAGAATAAACAAGGATCAATGCTCATTGAAGAATGAACGATGAAGAATGAACAAAGATCAATGATCAATGAACACTGAACAATGAAAAATGAACAAGGATCAATGATCATTGAAGAATGAACGATGAAGAATGAATAAGGATTAATGATAAATGAATATTGAACAAGGATAAATGAGCATTGTACAATTAACGATGAAGATTGAACAAGGATCAATAATCAATTAACAATGAACAATGAATAATGAACAAGGATCAATGATCATTGAAGAATGAACAAAGATAAATGATCAATGAAGAATGAACGATGAATAACGAACAAGAATCAATGAACATTTATGAATGATGAATGAACGATGAATAATGAACAAGGATCAATGATCATTGAAGAATGCACAAGGATCAATGATCAATGAAGAATGAACTATGAAGAGCGAACAAGGATCAATGAACATTGATGAATGAACGATGAATAATGAAGAAGGATCAATGATCAATGAAGAATGAATGATCAAGAATGAACAAGGATCAATGATCATTGAAGAAAGAACGATGAAGAATGAACAACGATCAATGATCATTGTAGAATGAACGATGAAGAATGAAGAAGGATCAATGATCAATGAAGAATGAACAATGAAGAATAATTAAGGATCAATGATCAATGAACAATGAACGATGAAGAAGGAACAAAGATTAATGATCATTGAACAATCAACGATTAAGAATGAACAAGGATCAATGATCAATGAAGAATGAACAAGGATCAATTATCAATGAAGAATGAACGATGAATAATGAACAAGGATCAATGATCATTGATGAATGAACGATGAAGGATTAACAAGGATCAATGATTGATAAAGAATGAACGATGAAGAATAAACAAGGATCAATGCTCATTGAAGAATGAACGATGAAGAATGAACAAAGATCAATGATCAATGAACACTGAACAATGAAAAATGAACAAGGATCAATGATCATTGAAGAATGAACGATGAAGAATGAATAAGGATTAATGATAAATGAATATTGAACAAGGATAAATGAGCATTGTACAATTAACGATGAAGATTGAACAAGGATCAATAATCAATTAACAATGAACAATGAATAATGAACAAGGATCAATGATCATTGAAGAATGAACAAAGATAAATGATCAATGAAGAATGAACGATGAATAACGAACAAGAATCAATGAACATTTATGAATGATGAATGAACGATGAATAATGAACAAGGATCAATGATCATTGAAGAATGCACAAGGATCAATGATCAATGAAGAATGAACTATGAAGAGCGAACAAGGATCAATGAACATTGATGAATGAACGATGTATAATGAAGAAGGATCAATGATCAATGAAGAATGAATGATCAAGAATGAACAAGGATCAATGATCATTGAAGAAAGAACGATGAAGAATGAACAACGATCAATGATCATTGTAGAATGAACGATGAAGAATGAAGAAGGATCAATGATCAATGAAGAATGAACAATGAAGAATAATTAAGGATCAATGATCAATGAACAATGAACGATGAAGAAGGAACAAAGATTAATGATCATTGAACAATCAACGATTAAGAATGAACAAGGATCAATGATCAATGAAGAATGAACAAGGATCAATTATCAATGAAGAATGAACGATGAATAATGAACAAGGATCAATGATCATTGATGAATGAACGATGAAGGATTAACAAGGATCAATGATTGATAAAGAATGAACGATGAAGAATAAACAAGGATCAATGCTCATTGAAGAATGAACGATGAAGAATGAACAAAGATCAATGATCAATGAACACTGAACAATGAAAAATGAACAAGGATCAATGATCATTGAAGAATGAACGATGAAGAATGAATAAGGATTAATGATAAATGAATATTGAACAAGGATAAATGAGCATTGTACAATTAACGATGAAGATTGAACAAGGATCAATAATCAATTAACAATGAACAATGAATAATGAACAAGGATCAATGATCATTGAAGAATGAACAAAGATAAATGATCAATGAAGAATGAACGATGAATAACGAACAAGAATCAATGAACATTTATGAATGATGAATGAACGATGAATAATGAACAAGGATCAATGATCATTGAAGAATGCACAAGGATCAATGATCAATGAAGAATGAACTATGAAGAGCGAACAAGGATCAATGAACATTGATGAATGAACGATGAATAATGAAGAAGGATCAATGATCAATGAAGAATGAATGATCAAGAATGAACAAGGATCAATGATCATTGAAGAAAGAACGATGAAGAATGAACAACGATCAATGATCATTGTAGAATGAACGATGAAGAATGAAGAAGGATCAATGATCAATGAAGAATGAAGAAGGATCAATGATCAATGAAGAACGAACAAGGATCAATGATCATTGATGAATAAACGATAAATAATGAACAAGGATCAATGATGATTGAAGAAAGAACGTTGAAGAATGAACAACGATCAATGATTATTGTAGAATGAACAATGAAGAATCAACAAGGATCAATGATCATTGAAGAATGAACGATGAAGAATGAACAAGGATGAATGGTCAATGAAGAATGAACGATGAAGAATGAACAAGGATGAATGGTCAATGAAGAATGAACGATGAAGAATAAACAAGGATCAATGATCAATGAAGAATAAACGATGAAGAATGAACAAGGATCAATGATCAATGAAGAATGAACAATGAAGAATAATCAAGGATCAATGATCAATGAACAATGAACGAAGAAGAATGAACAAAGATTAATGATCATTGAACAATCAACGATGAAGAATGAACAAGGATCAATGATCAATGAAGAATGAACAAGGATCAATTATCAATGAAGAATGAACGATGAATAATTAACAAGGATCAATGATCATTGAAGAATGAACGATGAAGGATTAACAAGGATCAATGATTGATAAAGAATGAACGATGAAGAATAAACAAGGATCAATGCTCATTGAAGAATGAACGATGAAGAATGAACAAAGATCAATGATCAATGAACACTGAGCACTGAACAATGAAAAATGAACAAGGATCAATGATCATTGAAGAATGAACGATGAAAGATTAACAAGGATCAATGATTGATAAAGAATGAACGATGAAGAATAAACAAGGATCAATGCTTATTGAAGAATGAACGATGAAGAATGAACAAAGATCAATGATCAATGAACACTGAACAATGAAAAATGAACAAGGATCAATGATCATTGAAGAATGAACGATGAAGAATGAATAAGGATTAATGATAAATGAATATTGAACAAGGATAAATGAGCATTGTACAATGAACGATGAAGATTGAACAAGGATCAATAATCAATTAACAATGAACAATGAATAATGAATAAGGATCAATGATCATTGAAGAATGAACAAAGATAAATGATCAATGAAGAATGAAAGATGAATAACGAACAAGAATCAATGATCATTTATGAATGATGAATGAACGATGAATAATGAACAAGGATCAATGATCATTGAAGAATGCACAAGGATCAATGATCAATGAAGAATAAACTATGAAGAACGAACAAGGATCAATGATCATTGATGAATGAACGATGAATAATGAACAAGGATCAATGATCAATGAAGAATGAATGATCAAGAATGAACAAGGATCAATGATCATTGAAGAAAGAACGATGAAGAATGAACAACGATCAATGATCATTGTAGAATGAACGATGAAGAATGAAGAAGGATCAATGATCAATGAAGAACGAACAAGGATCAATGATCATTGATGAATAAACGATGAATAATGAACAAGGATCAACGATCATTGAAGAAAGAACGTTGAAGAATGAACAACGATCAATGATTATTGTAGAATGAACAATGAAGAATCAACAAGGATCAATGATCATTGAAGAATGAACGTAGAAGAATGAACAAGGATGAATGGTCAATGAAGAATGAACAATGAAGAATAATCAAGGATCAATGATCAATGAACAATGAACGATGAAGAATGAACAAAGATTAATGATCATTGAACAATCAACGATGAAGAATGAACAAGGATCAATGATCAATGAAGAATGAACAAGGATCAATTATCAATGAAGAATGAACGATGAATAATTAACAAGGATCAATGATCATTGAAGAATGAACGATGAAGGATTAACAAGGATCAATGATTGATAAAGAATGAACGATGAAGAATAAACAAGGATCAATGCTCATTGAAGAATGAACGATGAAGAATGAACAAAGATCAATGATCAATGAACACTGAACACTGAACAATGAAAAATGAACAAGGATCAATGATCATTGAAGAATGAACGATGAAGAATGAATAAGGATTAATGATCAATGAATATTGAACAAGGATAAATGAGCATTGTACAATGAACGATGAAGATTGAACAAGGATCAATGATCAATTAACAATGAACAATGAATAATGAACAAGGATCAATATTCAGTGAAGAATGAACAAAGATAAATGATCAATGAAGAATGAACGATGAATAACGAACAAGAATCAATGATCATTTATGAATGATTAATGAACGATGAATAATGAACAAGGATCAATGATCATTGAAGAATGCACAAGGATCAATGATCAATGAAGAATGAACTATGAAGAACTAACAAGGATCAATGATCATTGATGAATAAACGATGAATAATGAATAAGGATCAATGATCATTGAAGAAAGAACGTTGAAGAATGAACAACGATCAATGATTATTGTAGAATGAACAATGAAGAATCAACAAGGATCAATGATCATTGAATAATGAACAATGAAGAATGAACAAGGATGAATGGTCAATGAAGAATGAACGATGAAGAATAAACAAGAATCTATGATCAATGAAGAATAAACGATGAAGAATGAACAAGGATCAATGATCAATGAAGAATGAACAATGAAGAATAATCAAGGATCAATGATCAATGAACAATGAACGATGAAGAATGAACAAAGATTAATGATCATTGAACAATCAACGATGAAGAATAAACAAGGATCAATGATCAATGAAGAATGAACAAGGATCAATTATCAATGAAGAATGAACGATGAATAATTAACAAGGATCAATGATCATTGAAGAATGAACGATGAAGGATTAACAAGGATCAATGATTGATAAAGAATGAACGATGAAGAATAAACAAGGATCAATGCTCATTGAAGAATGAACGATGAAGAATGAACAAAGATCAATGATCAATGAACACTGAACACTGAACAATGAAAAATGAACAAGGATCAATGATCATTGAAGAATGAACGATGAAGAATGAATAAGGATTAATAATCAATGAATATTGAACAAGGATAAATGAGCATTGTACAATGAACGATGAAGATTGAACAAGGATCAATGATCAATTAACAATGAACAATGAATAATGAACAAGGATCAATGATCTTTGAAGAATGAACAAAGATAAATGATCAATGAAGAATGAACGATGAATAACGAACAAGAATCAATGATCATTTATGAATGATGAATGAACGATGAAGAATGCACAAGGATCAATGATCAATGACGAATGAACTATGAAGAACGAACAAGGATCAATGATCATTGATGAATGAACGATGAATAATGAACAAGGATCAATGATCATTGAAGAAAGAACGATGCAGAATGAACAAGGATCAATGATCAATAATGAATGAACGATGAAGATTGAACAAGGATCAATGATCAATTAACAATGAACAATGAATAATGAACAAGGATCAATAAGCATTGAAGAATGAACAAAGATAAATGATCAATGAAGAATGAACGATGAATAACGAACAAGAATCAATGATCATTTATGAATGATGAATGAACGATGAATAATGAACAAGGATCAATGATCATTGAAGAATGCACAAGGATCAATGATCAATGAAGAATGAACGATGAATAACGAACAAGAATCAATGATCATTTATGAATGATGAATGAACGATGAATAATGAAGAAGGATCAACGATCATTGAAGAATGCACAAGGATCAATGATCAATGAAGAATGAACTATGAAGAACGAACAAGGATCAATGATCATTGATGAATAAACGATGAATAATGAACAAGGATCAATGATCATTGAAGAAAGAACGTTGAAGAATGAACAACGATCAATGATTATTGTAGAATGAACAATGAAGAATCAACAAGGATCAATGATCATTGAAGAATGAACGATGAAGAATGAACAAGGATGAATGGTCAATGAAGAATGAACGATGAAGAATAAACAAGGATCAATGATCAATGAAGAATAAACGATGAAGTATGAATAAGGATCAATGATCAATGAAGAATGAACAATGAAGAATAATTAAGGATCAATGATTAATGAACAATGAACGATGAAGAAGGAACAAAGATTAATGATCATTGAACAATCAACGATGAAGAATGAACAAGGATCAATGATCAATGAAGAATGAACAAGGATCAATTATAATTGAAGAATGAACGATGAATCATAAACAACGATCAATGATCATTGATGAATGAACGATGAAGGATTAACAAGGATCAATGATTGATAAAGAATGAACGATGAAGAATAAACAAGGATCAATGCTCATTGAAGAATGAACGATGAAGAATGAACAAAGATCAATGATCAATGAACACTGAACAATGAAAAATGAACAAGGATCAATGATCATTGAAGAATGAACGATGAAGAATGAATAAGGATTAATGATCAATGAATATTGAACAAGGATAAATGAGCATTGTACAATGAACGATGAAGATTGAACAAGGATCAATGATCAATTAACAATGAAAAATGAATAATGAACAAGGATCAATGATCATTGAAGAATGAACAAAGATAAATGATCAATGAAGAATGAACGATGAATAACGAACAAGAATCAATGATCATTTATGAATGATGAATGAACGATGAATAATGAACAAGGATCAATGATCATTGAAGAATGCACAAGGATCAATGATCAATGAAGAATGAACTATGAAGAACAAACAAGGATCAAGGATCATTGATGAATAAACGATGAATAATGAACAAGGATCAATGATCATTGAAGAAATAACGTTGAAGAATGAACAACGATCAATGATTATTGTAGAATGAACAATGAAGAATCAACAAGGATCAATGATCATTGAAGAATGAACGATGAAGAATGATCAAGGATGAATGGTCAATGAAGAATGAACGATGAAGAATAAACAAGAATCAATGATCAATGAAGAATAAACGATGAAGAATGAACAAGGATCAATGATCAATGAAGAATGAAGAATGAAGAATAATCAAGGATCAATGATCAATGAACAATGAACGATGAAGAATGAACAAAGATTAATGATCATTGAACAATCAACGATGAAGAATGAACAAGGATCAATGATCAATGAAGAATGAACAAGGATCAATTATCAATGAAGAATGAACGATGAATAATTAACAAGGATCAATGATCATTGAAGAATGAACGATGAACGATTAACAAGGATCAATGATTGATAAAGAATGAACGATGAAGAATAAACAAGGATCAGTGCTCATTGAAGAATGAACGATGAAGAATGAACAAAGATCAATGATCAATGAACACTGAACAATGAAAAATGAACAAGGATCAATGATCATTGAAGAATGAACGATGAAGAATGAATAAGGATTAATGGTCAATGAATATTGAACAAGGATAAATGAGCATTGTACAATGAACGATGAAGATTGAACAAGGATCAATGATCAATTAACAATGAACAATGAATAATGAAAAAGGATCAATGATCATTGAAGAATGAACAAAGATAAATGATCAATGAAGAATGAACGATGAATAACGAACAAGAATCAATGATCATTTATGAATGATGAATGAACGATGAATAATGAACAAGGATCAATGATCATTGAAGAATGCACAAGGATCAATGATCAATGAAGAATGAACTATGAAGAAGAAACAAGGATCAATGATCATTGATGAATAAACGATGAATAATGAACAAGGATCAATGATCATTGAAGAAAGAACGTTGAAGAATGAACAACGATCAATGATTATTGTAGAATGAACAATGAAGAATCAACAAGGATCAATGATCGTTGAAGAATGAACGATGAACAATGAACAAGGATGAATGGTCAATGAAGAATGAACGATGAAGAATAAACAAGAATCAATGATCAAAGAAGAATAAACGATGAAGAATGAACAAGGATCAATGATCAATGAAGAATGAACAATGAAGAATAATCAAGGAACAATGATCAATGAACAATGAACGATGAAGAATTAAAAAGATTAATGATCATTGAACAATCAACGATGAAGATTGAACAAGGATCAATGATCAATGAAGAATGAACAAGGATCAATTATCAATGAAGAATGAACGATGAATAATTAACAAGGATCAATGATCATTGAAGAATAAACGATGAAGGATTAACAAGGATCAATGATTGATAAAGAATGAACGATGAAGAATAAACAAGGATCAATGCTCATTGAAGAATGAACGATGAAGAATGAACAAAGATCAATGATCGATGAACACTGAACAATGAAAAATGAACAAGGATCAATGATCATTGAAGAATGAACGATGAAGAATGAATAAGGATTAATGATCAATGAATATTGAACAAGGATAAATGAGCATTGTACAATGAACGATGAAGATTGAACAAGGATCAATGATCAATTAACAATGAACAATGAATAATGAACAAGGATCAATGATCATTGAAGAATGAACAAAGATAAATGATCAATGAAGAATGAACGATGAATAACGAACAAGAATCAATGATCATTTATGAATGATGAATGAACGATGAATAATGAACAAGGATCAATGATCATTGAAGAATGCACAAGGATCAATGATCAATGAAGAATGAACTATGAAGAACGAACAAGGATCAATGATCATTGATGAATGAACGATGAATAATGAACAAGGATCAATGATCATTGAAGAAAGAACGATGCAGAATGAACAAGGATTAATGATCAATAATGAATGAACGATGAAGATTGAACAAGGATCAATGATCAATTAACAATGAACAATGAATAATTAACAAGGATCAATGATCATTGAAGAATGAACAAAGATAAATGATCAATGAAGAATGAACGATGAATAACGAAAAAGAATCAATGATCATTTATGAATGATGAATGAACGATGAATAATGAACAAGGATCAACGATCATTGAAGAATGCACAAGGATCAATGATCAATCAAGAATGAACTATGAAGAACGAACAAGGATCAATGACCATTGATGAATAAACGATGAATAATGAACAAGGATCAATGATCATTGAAGAAAGAACGTTGAAGAATGAACAACGATCAATGATTATTGTAGAATGAACAATGAAGAATCAACAAGGATCAATGATCATTGAAGAATGAACGATGAAGAATGAACAAGGATGAATGGTCAATGAAGAATGAACGATGAAGAATAAACAAGGATCAATAATCAATGAAGAATAAACGATGAAGAATGAACAAGGATCAATGATCAATGAAGAATGAACAATGAAGAATAATCAAGGATCAATGATCAATAAACAATGAACGATGAAGAATGAACAAAGATTAATGATCATTGAACAATCAACGATGAAGAATGAACAAGGATCAATGATCAATGAAGAATGAACAAGGATCAATTATCAATGAAGAATGAAGGATGAATAATGAACAAGGATCAATGATCATTGAAGAATGAACGATGAAGGATTAACAAGGATCAATGATTGATAAAGAATGAACGATGAAGAATAAACAAGGATCAATGCTCATTGAAGAATGAACGATGAAGAATGAACAAAGATCAATGATCAATGAACACTGAACAATGAACAATGAACAAGGATCAATGATCATTGAAGAATGAACGATGAAGAATGAATAAGGATTAATGATCAATGAATATTGAACAAGGATAAATGAGCATTGTACAATGAACGATGAAGATTGAACAAGGATGAATGATCAATTAACAATGAACAATGAATAATGAACAAGGATCAATGATCATTGAAGAATGAACAAAGATAAGTGATTAATGAAGAATGAACGATGAATAACGAACAAGAATCAATGATCATTTATGAATGATGAATGAACGATGAATAATGAACAAGGATCAATGATCATTGAAGAAAGCTCAAGGATCAATGATCAATGAAGAATGAACTATGAAGAACGAACAAGGATCAATGATCATTGATGAATGAACGATGAATAATGAACAAGGATCAATGATCATTGAAGAAAGAACGATGCAGAATGAACAAGGATCAATGATCAATAATGAATGAACGATGAAGATTGAACAAGGATCAATGATCAATTAACAATGAACAGTGAATAATGAACAAGGATCAATGATCATTGAAGAATGAACAAAGATAAATGATCAATGAAGAATGAACGATGAATAACGAACAAGAATCAATGATCATTTATGAATGATGAATGAACGATGAATAATGAACAAGGATCAATGAAGAATGAACTATGAAAACGAACAAGAATAAATGATCATTTATGAATGATGAATGAACGATGAATAATGAACAAGGATCAATGAAAAATGAACTATGAAGAACGAACAAGGATCAATGATCATTGATGAATAAACGATGAATAATGAACAAGGATCAATGATCATTGAAGAAAGAACGTTGAAGAATGAACAACGATCAATGATTATTGTAGAATGAACAATGAAGAATCAACAAGGATCAATGATCATTGAAGAATGAACGATGAAGAATGAACAAGGATGAATGGTCAATGAAGAATGAACGATGAAGAATAAACAAGGATCAATGATCAATGAAGAATAAACGATGAAGAATGAACAAGGATCAATGATCAATGAAGAATGAACAATGAAGAATAATCAAGGATCAATGATCAATGAACAATGAACGATGACGAATGAACAAAGATTAATGATCATTGAACAATCAACGATGAAGAATGAACAAGGATCAATGATCAATGAAGAATGAACAAGGATCAATTATCAATAAAGAATGAAGGATGAATAATGAACAAGGATCAATGATCATTGAAGAATGAACGATGAAGGATTAACAAGGATCAATGATTGATAAAGAATGAACGATGAAGAATAAACAAGGATCAATGCTTATTGAAGAATGAACGATGAAGAATGAACAAAGATCAATGATCAATGAACACTGAACAATGAAAAATGAACAAGGATCAATGATCATTGAAGAATGAACGATGAAGAATGAATAAGGATTAATGATAAATGAATATTGAACAAGGATAAATGAGCATTGTACAATGAACGATGAAGATTGAACAAGGATCAATAATCAATTAACAATGAACAATGAATAACTAACAAGGATCAATGATGATTGAAGAATGAACAAAGATAAATGATCAATGAAGAATGAACGATGAATAACGAACAAGAATCAATGATCATTTATGAATGATGAATGAACGATGAATAATGAACAAGGATCAATGATCATTGAAGAATGCACAAGGATCAATGATCAATGAAGAATAAACCATTAAGAACGAACAAGGATCAATGATCATTGATGAATGAACGATGAATAATGAACAAGGATCAATGATCAATGAAGAATGAATGATCAAGAATGAACAAGGATCAATGATCATTGAAGAAAGAACGATGAAGAATGAACAACGATCAATGATCATTGTAGAATGAACGATGAAGAATGAAGAAGGATCAATGATCAATGAAGAATGAACTATGAAGAACGAACAAGGATCAATGATCATTGATGAATAAACGATGAATAATGAACAAGGATCAATGATCATTGAAGAAAGAACGTTGAAGAATGAACAATGATCAATGATTATTGTAGAATGAACAATGAAGAATCAACAAGGATCAATGATCATTGAAGAATGAACGTAGAAGAATGAACAAGGATGAATGGTTAATGAAGAATGAACGATGAAGAATGAACAAGGATGAATGGTCAATGAAGAATGAACGATGAAGAATAAACAAGGATCAATGATCAATGAAGAATAAACGATGAAGAATGAACAAGGATCAATGATCAATGAAGAATGAACAATGAAGAATAATAAAGGATGAATGATCAATGAACAATGAACGATGAAGAATGAACAAAGATTAATGATCATTGAACAATCAACGATGAAGAATGAACTAGGATCAATGATCAATGAAGAATGAAGAATGAACGATGAAGAACGAACAAGGATCAATGATCATTGATGAATGAATGATGAAAAATGAACAAGAATCAATGATCAATGAAGAATGAATGATGAAGAATGAACAAGGATCAATGATCATTGAAGAAAGAACGATGAAGAATGAACAACGATCAATGATCATTGTAGAATGAACAATGAAGAATCAACAAGGATTAATGATCATTGAAGAATGAACGATGAAGAATGAAGAAGGATCAATGATCAATGAAGAATGAATGATCAAGAATCAACAAGTATCAATGATCATTGAAGAAAGAACGATGAAGAATGAACAAGGATCAATGATCGTAGAAGAATGAATAATGAAGAATGAACAAAGATTAATGATTATTGAAAAATGAACGATGAAGAATGATCTAGGATCAATGCGCATTGTAGAATGAACGATGAAGAATGAACAAGGATCAATGATCAATAATGCATGAACGATGAAGAATGAACAAGATCAATGATCATTGAAGAATGAACGATCATGAATGAACAAGGATCAATGATCCATGAAGAATAAACAAGGATCAATGAGCATTGTAGAATAAACGATGTAGAATGAACAAGGATCAATGATCATTGAAGAATGAACAAAGATAAATGATCAATGAAGAATGAACGATGAATAACGAACAAGAATCAATGATCATTTATGAATGATGAATGAACGATGAATAATGAACAAGGATCAATGATCATTGAAGAATGCACAAGGATCAATGATCAATGAAGAATGAACTATGAAGAACTAACAAGGATCAATGATCATTGATGAATAAACGATGAATAATGAACAAGGATCAATGATCATTAAAGAAAGAACGTTGAAGAATGAACAACGATCAATGATTATTGTAGAATGAACAATGAAGAATCAACAAGGATCAATGATCATTGAAGAATGAACGTAGAAGAATGAACAAGGATGAATGGTTAATGAAGAATGAACGATGAAGAATGAACAAGGATGAATGGTCAATGAAGAATGAACGATGAAGAATAAACAAGGATCAATGATCAATGAAGAATAAACGATGAAGAATGAACAAGGATCAATGATCAATGAAGAATGAACAATGAAGAATAATAAAGGATGAATGATCAATGAACAATGAACGATGAAGAATGAACAAAGATTAATGATCATTGAACAATCAACGATGAAGAATGAACAAGGATCAATGATCAATGAAGAATGAAGAATGAACGATGAAGAACGAACAAGGATCAATGATCATTGATGAATGAATGATGAAAAATGAACAAGAATCAATGATCAATGAAGAATGAATGATGAAGAATGAACAAGGATCAATGATCATTGAAGAAAGAACGATGAAGAATGAACAACGATCAATGATCATTGTAGAATGAACAATGAAGAATCAACAAGGATTAATGATCATTGAAGAATGAACGATGAAGAATGAAGAAGGATCAATGATCAATGAAGAATGAATGATCAAGAATCAACAAGTATCAATGATCATTGAAGAAAGAACGATGAAGAATGAACAAGGATCAATGATCGTAGAAGAATGAATAATGAAGAATGAACAAAGATTAATGATTATTGAAAAATGAACGATGAAGAATGATCTAGGATCAATGCGCATTGTAGAATGAACGATGAAGAATGAACAAGGATCAATGATCAATAATGCATGAACGATGAAGAATGAACAAGATCAATGATCATTGAAGAATGAACGATCATGAATGAACAAGGATCAATGATCCATGAAGAATAAACAAGGATCAATGAGCATTGTAGAATAAACGATGTAGAATGAACAAGGATCAATGATCATTGAAGAATGAACAAAGATAAATGATCAATGAAGAATGAACGATGAATAACGAACAAGAATCAATGATCATTTATGAATGATGAATGAACGATGAATAATGAACAAGGATCAATGATCATTGAAGAATGCACAAGGATCAATGATCAATGAAGAATGAACTATGAAGAACTAACAAGGATCAATGATCATTGATGAATAAACGATGAATAATGAACAAGGATCAATGATCATTAAAGAAAGAACGTTGAAGAATGAACAACGATCAATGATTATTGTAGAATGAACAATGAAGAATCAACAAGGATCAATGATCATTGAAGAATGAACGTAGAAGAATGAACAAGGATGAATGGTTAATGAAGAATGAACGATGAAGAATGAACAAGGATGAATGGTCAATGAAGAATGAACGATGAAGAATAAACAAGGATCAATGATCAATGAAGAATAAACGATGAAGAATGAACAAGGATCAATGATCAATGAAGAATGAACAATGAAGAATAATAAAGGATGAATGATCAATGAACAATGAACGATGAAGAATGAACAAAGATTAATGATCATTGAACAATCAACGATGAAGAATGAACAAGGATCAATGATCAATGAAGAATGAAGAATGAACGATGAAGAACGAACAAGGATCAATGATCATTGATGAATGAATGATGAAAAATGAACAAGAATCAATGATCAATGAAGAATGAATGATGAAGAATGAACAAGGATCAATGATCATTGAAGAAAGAACGATGAAGAATGAACAACGATCAATGATCATTGTAGAATGAACAATGAAGAATCAACAAGGATTAATGATCATTGAAGAATGAACGATGAAGAATGAAGAAGGATCAATGATCAATGAAGAATGAATGATCAAGAATCAACAAGTATCAATGATCATTGAAGAAAGAACGATGAAGAATGAACAAGGATCAATGATCGTAGAAGAATGAATAATGAAGAATGAACAAAGATTAATGATTATTGAAAAATGAACGATGAAGAATGATCTAGGATCAATGCGCATTGTAGAATGAACGATGAAGAATGAACAAGGATCAATGATCAATAATGCATGAACGATGAAGAATGAACAAGATCAATGATCATTGAAGAATGAACGATCATGAATGAACAAGGATCAATGATCCATGAAGAATAAACAAGGATCAATGAGCATTGTAGAATAAACGATGTAGAATGAACAAGGATCAATGATCATTGAAGAATGAACAAAGATAAATGATCAATGAAGAATGAACGATGAATAACGAACAAGAATCAATGATCATTTATGAATGATGAATGAACGATGAATAATGAACAAGGATCAATGATCATTGAAGAATGCACAAGGATCAATGATCAATGAAGAATGAACTATGAAGAACTAACAAGGATCAATGATCATTGATGAATAAACGATGAATAATGAACAAGGATCAATGATCATTAAAGAAAGAACGTTGAAGAATGAACAACGATCAATGATTATTGTAGAATGAACAATGAAGAATCAACAAGGATCAATGATCATTGAAGAATGAACAATGAAGAATGAACAAGGATGAATGGTCAATGAAGAATGAACGATGAAGAATAAACAAGAATCTATGATCAATGAAGAATAAACGATGAAGAATGAACAAGGATCAATGATCAATGAAGAATGAACAATGAAGAATAATCAAGGATCAATGATCAATGAACAATGAACGATGAAGAATGAACAAAGATTAATGATCATTGAACAATCAACGATGAAGAATGAACAAGGATCAATGATCAATGAAGAATGAACAAGGATCAATTATCAATGAAGAATGAACGATGAATAATTAACAAGGATCAATGATCATTGAAGAATGAACTATGAAGGATTAACAAGGATCAATGATTGATAAAGAATGAACGATGAAGAATAAACAAGGATCAATGCTCATTGAAGAATGAACGATGAAGAATGAACAAAGATCAATGATCAATGAACACTGAACACTAAACAATGAAAAATGAACAAGGATCAATGATCATTGAAGAATGAACGATGATGAATGAATAAGGATTAATGATCAATGAATATTGAACAAGGATAAATGAGCATTGTACAATGAACGATGAAGATTGAACAAGGATGAATGATCAATTAACAATGAACAATGAATAATGAACAAGGATCAATGATCATTGAAGAATGAACAAAGATAAATGATCAATGAAGAATGAACGATGAATAACGAACAAGAATCAATGATCATTTATGAATGATGAATGAACGATGAATAATGAACAAGGATCAATGATCATTGAAGAATGCACAAGGATCAATGATCAATGACGAATGAACTATGAAGAACGAACAAGGATCAATGATCATTGATGAATGAACGATGAATAATGAACAAGGATCAATGACCATTGAAGAAAGAACGATGCAGAATGAACAAGGATCAATGATCAATAATGAATGAACGATGAAGATTGAACAAGGATCAATGATCAATTGACAATGAACAATGAATAATGAACAAGGATCAATGAGCATTGAAGAATGAACAAAGATAAATGATCAATGAAGAATGAATGATGAATAACGAACAAGAATCAATGATCATTTATGAATGATGAATGAACGATGAATAATGAACAAGGATCAACGATCATTGAAGAATGCACAAGGATCAATGATCAATGAAGAATGAACTATGAAGAACGAACAAGGATCAATGATCATTGATGAATAAACGATGAATAATGAACAAGGATCAATGATCATTGAAGAAAGAACGTTGAAGAATGAACAACGATCAATGATTATTGTAGAATGAACAATGAAGAATCAACAAGGATCAATGATCATTGAAGAATGAACGATGAAGAATGAACAAGGATGAATGGTCAATGAAGAATGAACGATGAAGAATAAACAAGGATCAATGATCAATGAAGAATAAACGATGAAGAATGAACAAGGATCAATGATCAATGAAGAATGAACAATGAAGAATAATTAAGGATCAATGATCAATGAACAATGAACGATGAAGAAGGAACAAAGATTAATGATCATTGAACAATCAACGATGAAGAATGAACAAGGATCAATGATCAATGAAGAATGAACAAGGATCAATTATCAATGAAGAATGAACGATGAATAATGAACAAGGATCAATGATCATTGATGAATGAACGATGAAGGATTAACAAGGATCAATGATTGATAAAGAATGAACGATGAAGAATAAACAAGGATCAATGCTCATTGAAGAATGAACGATGAAGAATGAACAAAGATCAATGATCAATGAACACTGAACAATGAAAAATGAACAAGGATCAATGATCATTGAAGAATGAACAATGAAGAATGAATAAGGATTAATGATAAATGAATATTGAACAAGGATAAATGAGCATTGTACAATTAACGATGAAGATTGAACAAGGATCAATAATCAATTAACAATGAACAATGAATAATGAACAAGGATCAATGATCATTGAAGAATGAACAAAGATAAATGATCAATGAAGAATGAACGATGAATAACGAACAAGAATCAATGAACATTTATGAATGATGAATGAACGATGAATAATGAACAAGGATCAATGATCATTGAAGAATGCACAAGGATCAATGATCAATGAAGAATGAACTATGAAGAGCGAACAAGGATCAATGAACATTGATGAATGAACGATGAATAATGAAGAAGGATCAATGATCAATGAAGAATGAATGATCAAGAATGAACAAGGATCAATGATCATTGAAGAAAGAACGATGAAGAATGAACAACGATCAATGATCATTGTAGAATGAACGATGAAGAATGAAGAAGGATCAATGATCAATGAAGAATGAACAATGAAGAATAATTAAGGATCAATGATCAATGAACAATGAACGATGAAGAAGGAACAAAGATTAATGATCATTGAACAATCAACGATTAAGAATGAACAAGGATCAATGATCAATGAAGAATGAACAAGGATCAATTATCAATGAAGAATGAACGATGAATAATGAACAAGGATCAATGATCATTGATGAATGAACGATGAAGGATTAACAAGGATCAATGATTGATAAAGAATGAACGATCAAGAATAAACAAGGATCAATGCTCATTGAAGAATGAACGATGAAGAATGAACAAAGATCAATGATCAATGAACACTGAACAATGAAAAATGAACAAGGATCAATGATCATTGAAGAATGAACGATGAAGAATGAATAAGGATTAATGATAAATGAATATTGAACAAGGATAAATGAGCATTGTACAATTAACGATGAAGATTGAACAAGGATCAATAATCAATTAACAATGAACAATGAATAATGAACAAGGATCAATGATCATTGAAGAATGAACAAAGATAAATGATCAATGAAGAATGAACGATGAATAACGAACAAGAATCAATGAACATTTATGAATGATGAATGAACGATGAATAATGAACAAGGATCAATGATCATTGAAGAATGCACAAGGATCAATGATCAATGAAGAATGAACTATGAAGAGCGAACAAGGATCAATGAACATTGATGAATGAACGATGTATAATGAAGAAGGATCAATGATCAATGAAGAATGAATGATCAAGAATGAACAAGGATCAATGATCATTGAAGAAAGAACGATGAAGAATGAACAACGATCAATGATCATTGTAGAATGAACGATGAAGAATGAAGAAGGATCAATGATCAATGAAGAATGAACAATGAAGAATAATTAAGGATCAATGATCAATGAACAATGAACGATGAAGAAGGAACAAAGATTAATGATCATTGAACAATCAACGATTAAGAATGAACAAGGATCAATGATCAATGAAGAATGAACAAGGATCAATTATCAATGAAGAATGAACGATGAATAATGAACAAGGATCAATGATCATTGATGAATGAACGATGAAGGATTAACAAGGATCAATGATTGATAAAGAATGAACGATGAAGAATAAACAAGGATCAATGCTCATTGAAGAATGAACGATGAAGAATGAACAAAGATCAATGATCAATGAACACTGAACAATGAAAAATGAACAAGGATCAATGATCATTGAAGAATGAACGATGAAGAATGAATAAGGATTAATGATAAATGAATATTGAACAAGGATAAATGAGCATTGTACAATTAACGATGAAGATTGAACAAGGATCAATAATCAATTAACAATGAACAATGAATAATGAACAAGGATCAATGATCATTGAAGAATGAACAAAGATAAATGATCAATGAAGAATGAACGATGAATAACGAACAAGAATCAATGAACATTTATGAATGATGAATGAACGATGAATAATGAACAAGGATCAATGATCATTGAAGAATGCACAAGGATCAATGATCAATGAAGAATGAACTATGAAGAGCGAACAAGGATCAATGAACATTGATGAATGAACGATGAATAATGAAGAAGGATCAATGATCAATGAAGAATGAATGATCAAGAATGAACAAGGATCAATGATCATTGAAGAAAGAACGATGAAGAATGAACAACGATCAATGATCATTGTAGAATGAACGATGAAGAATGAAGAAGGATCAATGATCAATGAAGAATGAAGAAGGATCAATGATCAATGAAGAACGAACAAGGATCAATGATCATTGATGAATAAACGATAAATAATGAACAAGGATCAATGATGATTGAAGAAAGAACGTTGAAGAATGAACAACGATCAATGATTATTGTAGAATGAACAATGAAGAATCAACAAGGATCAATGATCATTGAAGAATGAACGATGAAGAATGAACAAGGATGAATGGTCAATGAAGAATGAACGATGAAGAATGAACAAGGATGAATGGTCAATGAAGAATGAACGATGAAGAATAAACAAGGATCAATGATCAATGAAGAATAAACGATGAAGAATGAACAAGGATCAATGATCAATGAAGAATGAACAATGAAGAATAATCAAGGATCAATGATCAATGAACAATGAACGAAGAAGAATGAACAAAGATTAATGATCATTGAACAATCAACGATGAAGAATGAACAAGGATCAATGATCAATGAAGAATGAACAAGGATCAATTATCAATGAAGAATGAACGATGAATAATTAACAAGGATCAATGATCATTGAAGAATGAACGATGAAGGATTAACAAGGATCAATGATTGATAAAGAATGAACGATGAAGAATAAACAAGGATCAATGCTCATTGAAGAATGAACGATGAAGAATGAACAAAGATCAATGATCAATGAACACTGAACACTGAACAATGAAAAATGAACAAGGATCAATGATCATTGAAGAATGAACGATGAAAGATTAACAAGGATCAATGATTGATAAAGAATGAACGATGAAGAATAAACAAGGATCAATGCTTATTGAAGAATGAACGATGAAGAATGAACAAAGATCAATGATCAATGAACACTGAACAATGAAAAATGAACAAGGATCAATGATCATTGAAGAATGAACGATGAAGAATGAATAAGGATTAATGATAAATGAATTTTGAACAAGGATAAATGAGCATTGTACAATGAACGATGAAGATTGAACAAGGATCAATAATCAATTAACAATGAACAATGAATAATGAATAAGGATCAAAGATCATTGAAGAATGAACAAAGATAAATGATCAATGAAGAATGAAAGATGAATAACGAACAAGAATCAATGATCATTTATGAATGATGAATGAACGATGAATAATGAACAAGGATCAATGATCATTGAAGAATGCACAAGGATCAATGATCAATGAAGAATAAACTATGAAGAACGAACAAGGATCAATGATCATTGATGAATGAACGATGAATAATGAACAAGGATCAATGATCAATGAAGAATGAATGATCAAGAATGAACAAGGATCAATGATCATTGAAGAAAGAACGATGAAGAATGAACAACGATCAATGATCATTGTAGAATGAACGATGAAGAATGAAGAAGGATCAATGATCAATGAAGAACGAACAAGGATCAATGATCATTGATGAATAAACGATGAATAATGAACAAGGATCAACGATCATTGAAGAAAGAACGTTGAAGAATGAACAACGATCAATGATTATTGTAGAATGAACAATGAAGAATCAACAAGGATCAATGATCATTGAAGAATGAACGTAGAAGAATGAACAAGGATGAATGGTCAATGAAGAATGAACAATGAAGAATAATCAAGGATCAATGATCAATGAACAATGAACGATGAAGAATGAACAAAGATTAATGATCATTGAACAATCAACGATGAAGAATGAACAAGGATCAATGATCAATGAAGAATGAACAAGGATCAATTATCAATGAAGAATGAACGATGAATAATTAACAAGGATCAATGATCATTGAAGAATGAACGATGAAGGATTAACAAGGATCAATGATTGATAAAGAATGAACGATGAAGAATAAACAAGGATCAATGCTCATTGAAGAATGAACGATGAAGAATGAACAAAGATCAATGATCAATGAACACTGAACACTGAACAATGAAAAATGAACAAGGATCAATGATCATTGAAGAATGAACGATGAAGAATGAATAAGGATTAATGATCAATGAATATTGAACAAGGATAAATGAGCATTGTACAATGAACGATGAAGATTGAACAAGGATCAATGATCAATTAACAATGAACAATGAATAATGAACAAGGATCAATATTCATTGAAGAATGAACAAAGATAAATGATCAATGAAGAATGAACGATGAATAACGAACAAGAATCAATGATCATTTATGAATGATTAATGAACGATGAATAATGAACAAGGATCAATGATCATTGAAGAATGCACAAGGATCAATGATCAATGAAGAATGAACTATGAAGAACTAACAAGGATCAATGATCATTGATGAATAAACGATGAATAATGAATAAGGATCAATGATCATTGAAGAAAGAACGTTGAAGAATGAACAACGATCAATGATTATTGTAGAATGAACAATGAAGAATCAACAAGGATCAATGATCATTGAATAATGAACAATGAAGAATGAACAAGGATGAATGGTCAATGAAGAATGAACGATGAAGAATAAACAAGAATCTATGATCAATGAAGAATAAACGATGAAGAATGAACAAGGATCAATGATCAATGAAGAATGAACAATGAAGAATAATCAAGGATCAATGATCAATGAACAATGAACGATGAAGAATGAACAAAGATTAATGATCATTGAACAATCAACGATGAAGAATAAACAAGGATCAATGATCAATGAAGAATGAACAAGGATCAATTATCAATGAAGAATGAACGATGAATAATTAACAAGGATCAATGATCATTGAAGAATGAACGATGAAGGATTAACAAGGATCAATGATTGATAAAGAATGAACGATGAAGAATAAACAAGGATCAATGCTCATTGAAGAATGAACGATGAAGAATGAACAAAGATCAATGATCAATGAACACTGAACACTGAACAATGAAAAATGAACAAGGATCAATGATCATTGAAGAATGAACGATGAAGAATGAATAAGGATTAATAATCAATGAATATTGAACAAGGATAAATGAGCATTGTACAATGAACGATGAAGATTGAACAAGGATCAATGATCAATTAACAATGAACAATGAATAATGAACAAGGATCAATGATCTTTGAAGAATGAACAAAGATAAATGATCAATGAAGAATGAACGATGAATAACGAACAAGAATCAATGATCATTTATGAATGATGAATGAACGATGAAGAATGCACAAGGATCAATGATCAATGACGAATGAACTATGAAGAACGAACAAGGATCAATGATCATTGATGAATGAACGATGAATAATGAACAAGGATCAATGATCATTGAAGAAAGAACGATGCAGAATGAACAAGGATCAATGATCAATAATGAATGAACGATGAAGATTGAACAAGGATCAATGATCAATTAACAATGAACAATGAATAATGAACAAGGATCAATAAGCATTGAAGAATGAACAAAGATAAATGATCAATGAAGAATGAACGATGAATAACGAACAAGAATCAATGATCATTTATGAATGATGAATGAACGATGAATAATGAACAAGGATCAATGATCATTGAAGAATGCACAAGGATCAATGATCAATGAAGAATGAACGATGAATAACGAACAAGAATCAATGATCATTTATGAATGATGAATGAACGATGAATAATGAAGAAGGATCAACGATCATTGAAGAATGCACAAGGATCAATGATCAATGAAGAATGAACTATGAAGAACGAACAAGGATCATTGATCATTGATGAATAAACGATGAATAATGAACAAGGATCAATGATCATTGAAGAAAGAACGTTGAAGAATGAACAACGATCAATGATTATTGTAGAATGAACAATGAAGAATCAACAAGGATCAATGATCATTGAAGAATGAACGATGAAGAATGAACAAGGATGAATGGTCAATGAAGAATGAACGATGAAGAATAAACAAGGATCAATGATCAATGAAGAATAAACGATGAAGTATGAATAAGGATCAATGATCAATGAAGAATGAACAATGAAGAATAATTAAGGATCAATGATTAATGAACAATGAACGATGAAGAAGGAACAAAGATTAATGATCATTGAACAATCAACGATGAAGAATGAACAAGGATCAATGATCAATGAAGAATGAACAAGGATCAATTATAATTGAAGAATGAACGATGAATCATAAACAACGATCAATGATCATTGATGAATGAACGATGAAGGATTAACAAGGATCAATGATTGATAAAGAATGAACGATGAAGAATAAACAAGGATCAATGCTCATTGAAGAATGAACGATGAAGAATGAACAAAGATCAATGATCAATGAACACTGAACAATGAAAAATGAACAAGGATCAATGATCATTGAAGAATGAACGATGAAGAATGAATAAGGATTAATGATAAATGAATATTGAACAAGGATAAATGAGCATTGTACAATGAACGATGAAGATTGAACAAGGATCAATAATCAATTAAAATTGAACAATGAATAATGAACAAGGATCAATGATCATTGAAGAATGAACAAAGATAAATGATCAATGAAGAATGAACGATGAATAACGAACAAGAATCAATGATCATTTATGAATGATGAATGAACGATGAATAATGAACAAGGATCAATGATCATTGAAGAATGCACAAGGATCAATGATCAATGAAGAATGAACGATGAATAACGAACAACAATCAATGATCATTTATGAATGAACGATGAATAATGAACAAGGATCAATGATCATTGAAGAAAGAACGATGCAGAATGAACAAGGATCAATGATCAATAATGAATGAACGATGAAGATTGAACAAGGATCAATGATCAATTAACAATGAACAATGAATAATGAACAAGGATCAATAAGCATTGAAGAATGAACAAAGATAAATGATCAATGAAGAATGAACGATGAATAACGAACAAGAATCAATGATCATTTATGAATGATGAATGAACGATGAATAATGAACAAGGATCAACGATCATTGAAGAATGCACAAGGATCAATGATCAATGAAGAATGAACTATGAAGAACGAACAAGGATCAATGATCATTGATGAATAAACGATGAATAATGAACAAGGATCAATGATCATTGAAGAAAGAACGTTGAAGAATGAACAACGATCAACGATTATTGTAGAATGAACAATGAAGAATCAACAAGGATCAATGATCATTGAAGAATGAACGATGAAGAATGAACAAGGATGAATGGTCAATGAAGAATGAACGATGAAGAATAAACAAGGATCAATGATCAATGAAGAATAAACGATGAAGAATGAATAAGGATCAATGATCAATGAAGAATGAACAATGAAGAATAATTAAGGATCAATGATTAATGAACAATGAACGATGAAGAAGGAACAAAGATTAATGATCATTGAACAATCAACGATGAAGAATGAACAAGGATCAATGATCAATGAAGAATGAACAAGGATCAATTATCAATGAAGAATGAACGATGAATAATAAACAAGGATCAATGATCATTGATGAATGAACGATGAAGGATTAACAAGGATCAATGATTGATAAAGAATGAACGATGAAGAATAAACAAGGATCAATGCTCATTGAAGAATGAACGATGAAGAATGAACAAAGATCAATGATCAATGAACACTGAACAATGAAAAATGAACAAGGATCAATGATCATTGAAGAATGAACGATAAAGAATGAATAAGGATTAATGATAAATGAATATTGAACAAGGATAAATGAGCATTGTACAATGAACGATGAAGATTGAACAAGGATCAATAATCAATTAACAATGAACAATGAATAATGAACAAGGATCAATGATCATTGAAGAATGAACAAAGATAAATGATCAATGAAGAATGAACGATGAATAACGAACAAGAATCAATGATCATTTATGAATGATGAATGAACGATGAATAATGAACAAGGATCAATGATCATTGAAGAATGCACAAGGATCAATGATCAATGAAGAATGAACGATGAATAACGAACAAGAATCAATGATCATTTATGAATGATGAATGAACGATGAATAATGAACAAGGATCAACGATCATTGAAGAATGCACAAGGATCAATGATCAATGAAGAATGAACTATGAAGAACGAACAAGGATCAATGATCATTGATGAATAAACGATGAATAATGAACAAGGATCAATGATCATTGAAGAAAGAACGTTGAAGAATGAACAACGATCAATGATTATTGTAGAATGAACAATGAAGAATCAACAAGGATCAATGATCATTGAAGAATGAACGATGAAGAATGAACAAGGATGAATGGTCAATGAAGAATGAACGATGAAGAATAAACAAGGATCAATGATCAATGAAGAATAAACGATGAAGAATGAATAAGGATCAATGATCAATGAAGAATGAACAATGAAGAATAATTAAGGATCAATGATTAATGAACAATGAACGATGAAGAAGGAACAAAGATTAATGATCATTGAACAATCAACGATGAAGAATGAACAAGGATCAATGATCAATGAAGAATGAACAAGGATCAATTATCAATGAAGAATGAACGATGAATAATAAACAAGGATCAATGATCATTGATGAATGAACGATGAAGGATTAACAAGGATCAATGATTGATAAAGAATGAACGATGAAGAATAAACAAGGATCAATGCTCATTGAAGAATGAACGATGAAGAATGAACAAAGATCAATGATCAATGAACACTGAACAATGAAAAATGAACAAGGATCAATGATCATTGAAGAATGAACGATGAAGAATGAATAAGGATTAATGATAAATGAATATTGAACAAGGATAAATGAGCATTGTACAATGAACGATGAAGATTGAACAAGGATCAATAATCAATTAAAATTGAACAATGAATAATGAACAAGGATCAATGATCATTGAAGAATGAACAAAGATAAATGATCAATGAAGAATGAACGATGAATAACGAACAAGAATCAATGATCATTTATGAATGATGAATGAACGGTGAATAATGAACAAGGATCAATGATCATTGAAGAATGCACAAGGATCAATGATCAATGAAGAATGAACGATGAATAACGAACAAGAATCAATGATCATTTATGAATGATGAATGAACGATGAATAATGAACAAGGATCAATGATCATTGAAGAATGCACAAGGATCAATGATCAATGAAGAATGAACTATGAAGAACGAACAAGGATCAATGAACATTGATGAATGAACGATGAATAATGAACAACGATCAATGATCAATGAAGAATGAATGATCAAGAATGAACAAGGATCAATGATCATTGAAGAAAGAACGATGAAGAATGACCAACGATCAATGATCATTGTTGAATGAACGATGAAGAATGAAGAAGGATCAATGATCAATGAAGAATGAACTATGAAGAACGAACAAGGATCAATGATCATTGATGAATAAACGATGAATAATGAACAAGGATCAATGATCATTGAAGAAAGAACGTTGAAGAATGAACAACGATCAATGATTATTGTAGAATGAACAATGAAGAATCAACAAGGATCAATGATCATTGAAGAATGAACGATGAAGAATGAACAAGGATGAATGGTCAATGAAGAATGAACGATGAAGAATGAACAAGGATGAATGGTGAATGAAGAATGAACGATGAAGAATAAACAAGGATCAATGATCAATGAAGAATAAACGATGAAGAATGAACAAGGATCAATGATCAATGAAGAATGAACAATGAAGAATAATCAAGGATCAATGATCAATGAACAATGAACGATGAAGAATGAACAAAGATTAATGATCATTGAACAATCAACGATGAAGAATGAACAAGGATCAATGATCAATGAAGAATGAACAAGGATCAATTATCAATGAAGAATGAACGATGAATAATGATCAAGGATCAATGATCATTGAAGAATGAACGATGAAGGATTAACAAGGATCAATGATTGATAAAGAATGAACGATGAAGAATAAACAAGGATCAATGCTCATTGAAGAATGAACGATGAAGAATGAACAAAGATCAATGATCAATGAACACTGAACAATGAAAAATGAACAAGGATCAATGATCATTGAAGAATGAACGATGAAGAATGAATAAGGATTAATGATAAATGAATATTGAACAAGGATAAATGAGCATTGTACAATGAACGATGAAGATTGAACCAGGATCAATGATCAATTAACAATGAACAATGAATAATGAACAAGGATCAATGATCATTGAAGAATGAACAAAGATAAATGATCAATGAAGAATGAACGATGAATAAAGAACAAGAATCAATGATCATTTATGAATGATGAATGAACGATGAATAATGAACAAGGATCAATGATCATTGAAGAATGCACAAGGATCAATGATCAATGAAGAATGAACTATGAAGAACGAACAAAGATCAATGATCATTGATGAATGAACGATGAATAATGAACAAGGATCAATGATCAATGAAGAATCAATGATCAAGAATGAACAAGGATCAATGATCATTGAAGAAAGAACGATGAAGCATGAACAACGATCAATGATCATTGTAGAATGAACGATGAAGAATGAAGAAGGATCAATGATCAATGAAGAATGAATGATCAAGAATCAACAAGTATCAATGATCATTGAAGAAGGAACAATGAAGAATGAACAAGGATCCATGATCATTGAAGAATGAACACTAAAGAATGAACAAGGATCAATGATTATTAAAAAATGAACGATGAAGAATGAACTAGGATCAATGAGCATTGTAGAAAGAACGATGAAGAATGAACAAGGATCAATGATGAATAATGCATGAATGATGAAGAATGAACAAGGATCAATGATCATTGAAGAATGAACGATCATGAATGAACAAGGATCAATGATCCATGAAGAATGAACAATGAAGAATAAACAAGGATCAATGAGCATTGTAGAATAAACGATGCAGAATGAACAAGGATCAATGATCAATAATGAATGAACGATGAAGAATGAACAAGAATCATTGATCATTGAAGAATTAACGATGAAGAATGAACTAGGTTCAATGATTAATGAAGAATGAACGATGAAGAATCAACAACGATCATTGATCAATGAAGAATGAACGATTAAGAATGAACAAGGATCAATGATCATTGAAGAATGAACGATGAAGAATGAAAAAGGATGAATGGTCAATGAAGAATGAACGATGAACAATAAACAAGGATCAATGATCAATGAAGAATAAACGATGAAGAATGAACAAGGATCAATGATCAATGAATAATGAACGATCAAGAATAATCAAGGATCAATGATCAATAAACACTGAACGATGAAGAATGAACAAAGATTAATGATCATTGAAGAATCAACGATGAAGAATGAACAAGGACTAATGATCAATGAAGAATGAAGAAGGATCATTTATCAATGAAGAATGAACGATGAAGAATGAACAAGGATCAATGATCATTGAAGAATGAACGATGAAAAATGAACAACGATCAATGATCATTGAAGAATGAACGATGAAGGATTAACAAGGATCAATGATTAATGAAGAATGAACGATGAAGAATAAACAAGGATCAATGCGCATTAAAGAATGAACGATGAAGAATGGACAAGGATCAATGATCCATGAACAATGAACGATGAAAAATGAACAAGGATATATGATCATTGAAGAATGAACCATGAAGAATGAACAAGGATTAATGATCAATGAAGATTGAACAAGGATAAATGAGCATTGTAGAATGAACGATGAAGAATGAACAAGGATCAATGATCAATTAACAATGAACGATGAATAAAGAACAATGATCAATTATCATTGAAGTATGAACGATGAAGAATGAACAAGGATCAATGATCATTGAAGAATGAACGATGAAGAATGAACAAGGATCAATGATCAGTGAACAATGAACGATGAAGAATGAACAAGGATCAATGATCATTGAAGAATGAACGATGAAGAATTAACAAGGATCAATGATCAATGAAGAATGAACAAGGATCAATTATGAATGAAGAATGAACGATAAAGAATGAACAAGGACCAATCATCATTGAAGAATGAACGATGAAGGATTAACAAGTCTCAATGATTTATGAAGAATGAACGATGAAGAATGAACAAGAATCAATGCTCATTGAAGAATGAACTATGAAGAATGAACATGGATCAATGATCAATGGACAATGAACGATAGAAAATGAACAAGGATCAATGATCATTGAAGAATGAATGATGAAGAATGAACAAGGATTAATGATCAATGAATAATGAACAAGGATAAATGTGCATTGTAGAATGAACGATGAAGAATGTACAAGGATCAATGATCAATGAACAAGGAATGATGAATAATGAACAACGATCAATGATCATTGAAGAATGAAAAAGGATCAATGATCAATGAAGGATGAAGAATGAACGATGAAGAACGAACAAGGATCAATGATCATTGATGAATGAATGATGAATAATGAACAAGGATCAATGATCAATGAAGAATGAATGATCAAGAATGAACAAGGATCAATGATCATTGAAGAAAGAACGATGAAGAATGAACAACGATCAATGATCATTGTAGAATGAATAATGAAGAATCAACAAGGATCAATGATCATTGAAGAATGAACGATGAAGAATGAAGAAGGATCAATGATCAATGAAGAATGAATGATCAAGAATCAACAAGTATCAATGATCATTGAAGAAAGAACGATGCAGAATGAACAAGGATCAATGATCGTAGAAGAATTAACAATGAAGAATCAACAAAGATTAATGATTATTGAAAAATGAACAATGAAGAATGAACTAGGATCAATGAGCATTGTAGAATGAACGATGAAGAATGAACAAGGATCAATGAACAATAATGCATGAACGATGAAGAATGAACAAGATCAATGATCATTGAAGAATGAACGATCATGAATGAACAAAGATCAATGATCAATGAACACTGAACAATGAAAAATGAACAAGGATCAATGATCATTGAAGAATGAACGATGAAGAATGAATAAGTATTAATGATAAATGAATATTGAACAAGGATAAATGAGCATTGTACAATGAACGATGAAGATTGAACAAGGATCAATGATCAATTAACAATGAACAATGAATAATGAACAAGGATCAATGATCATTGAAGAATAAACAAAGATAAATGATCAACGAAGAATGAACGATGAATAACGAACAAGAATCAATGATCATTTATGAATGATGAATGAACGATGAATAATGAACAAGGATCAATGATCATTGAAGAATGCACAAGGATCAATGATCAATGAAGAATGACCTATGAAGAACGAACAAGGATCAATGATCATTGATGAATGAACGATGAATAATGAACAAGGATCAATGATCAATGAAGAATGAATGATCAAGAATGAACAAGGATCAATGATCATTGTAGAATGAACGATGAAGAATGAAGAAGGATCAATGATCAATGAAGAATGAATGATCAAGAATCAACAAGTATCAATGATCATTGAAGAAAGAACAATGAAGAATGAACAAGGATCCATGATCATTGAAGAATGAACAATGAAGAATGAACAAGGATCAATGATTATTAAAAAATGAACGATGAAGAATGAACTAGGATCAATGAGCATTGTAGAAAGAACGATGAAGAATGAACAAAGATTAATGATCATTGAAGAATCAACGATGAAGAATGAACAAGGACTAATAATCAATGAAGAATGAACAAGGATCATTTATCAATGAAGAATGAACGATGAAGAATGAACAAGGATCAATGATCATTGAAGAATGAACGATGAAGAATGAATAAGGATTAATGATAAATGAATATTGAACAAGGATAAATGAGCATTGTACAATGAACGATGAAGATTGAACAAGGATCAATGATCAATTAACAATGAACAATGAATAATGAACAAGGATCAATGATCATTGAAGAATAAACAAAGATAAATGATCAATGAAGAATGAACGATGAATAACGAACAAGAATCAATGATCATTTATGAATGATGAATGAACGATGAATAATGAACAAGGATCAATGATCATTGAAGAATGCACAAGGATCAATGATCAATGAAGAATGAACTATGAAGAACGAACAAGGATCAATGATCATTGATGAATGAACGATGAATAATGAACAAGGATCAATGATCAATGAAGAATGAATGATCAAGAATGAACAAGGATCAATGATCATTGTAGAATGAACGATGAAGAATGAAGAAGGATCAATGATCAATGAAGAATGAATGATCAAGAATCAACAAGTATCAATGATCATTGAAGATAGAACAATGAAGAATGAACAAGGATCCATGATCATTGAAGAATGAACAATGAAGAATGAACAAGGATCAATGATTATTAAAAAATGAACGATGAAGAATGAACTAGGATCAATGAGCATTGTAGAAAGAACGATGAAGAATGAACAAGGATCAATGATGAATAATGCATGAACGATGAAGAATGAACAAGGATCAATGATCATTGAAGAATGAACGATCATGAATGAACAAGGATCAATGATCCATGAAGAATGAACAATGAAGAATAAACAAGGATAAATGAGCATTGTAGAATAAACGATGCAGAATGAACAAGGATCAATGATCAATAATGAATGAACGATGAAGAATGAACAAGAATCATTGATCATTGAAGAATTAACGATGAAGAATGAACTAGGTTCAATGATTAATGAAGAATGAACGATGAATAATCAACAACGATCATTGATCAATGAAGAATGAACGATTAAGAATAAACAAGGATCAATGATCATTGAAGAATGAACGATGAAGAATGAAAAAGGATGAATGGTCAATGAAGAATGAACGATGAACAATAAACAAGGATCAATGATCAATGAAGAATAAACGATGAAGAATGAACAAGGATCAATGATCAATGAATAATGAACGATCAAGAATAATCAAGGATCAATGATCAATAAACACTGAACGATGAAGAATGAACAAAGATTAATGATCATTGAAGAATCAACGATGAAGAATGAACAAGGACTAATAATCAATGAAGAATGAACAAGGATCATTTATCAATGAAGAATGAACGATGAAGAATGAACAAGGATCAATGATCATTGAAGAATGAACGATGAAGAATGAATAAGGATTAATGATAAATTAATATTGAACAAGGATAAATGAGCATTGTACAATGAACGATGAAGATTGAACAAGGATCAATGATCAATTAACAATGAACAATGAATAATGAACAAGGATCAATGATCATTGAAGAATAAACAAAGATAAATGATCAATGAAGAATGAACGATGAATAACGAACAAGAATCAATGATCATTTATGAATGATGAATGAACGATGAATAATGAACAAGGATCAATGATCATTGAAGAATGCACAAGGATCAATGATCAATGAAGAATGAACTATGAAGAACGAACAAGGATCAATGATCATTGATGAATGAACGATGAATAATGAACAAGGATCAATGATCAATGAAGAATGAATGATCAAGAATGAACAAGGATCAATGATCATTGTAGAATGAACGATGAAGAATGAAGAAGGATCAATGATCAATGAAGAATGAATGATCAAGAATCAACAAGTATCAATGATCATTGAAGATAGAACAATGAAGAATGAACAAGGATCCATGATCATTGAAGAATGAACAATGAAGAATGAACAAGGATCAATGATTATTAAAAAATGAACGATAAAGAATGAACTAGGATCAATGAGCATTGTAGAAAGAACGATGAAGAATGAACAAGGATCAATGATGAATAATGCATGAACGATGAAGAATGAACAAGGATCAATGATCATTGAAGAATGAACGATCATGAATGAACAAGGATCAATGATCCATGAAGAATGAACAATGAAGAATAAACAAGGATCAATGAGCATTGTAGAATAAACGATGCAGAATGAACAAGGATCAATGATCAATAATGAATGAACGATGAAGAATGAACAAGAATCATTGATCATTGAAGAATTAACGATGAAGAATGAACTAGGTTCAATGATTAATGAAGAATGAACGATGAAGAATCATCAACGATCATTGATCAATGAAGAATGAACGATTAAGAATAAACAAGGATCAATGATCATTGAAGAATGAACGATGAAGAATGAAAAAGGATGAATGGTCAATGAAGAATGAACGATGAACAATAAACAAGGATCAATGATCAATGAAGAATAAACGATGAAGAATGAACAAGGATCAATGATCAATGAATAATGAACGATCAAGAATAATCAAGGATCAATGATCAATAAACACTAAACGATGAAGAATGAACAAAGATTAATGATCATTGAAGAATCAACGATGAAGAATGAATAAGGACTAATAATCAATGAAGAATGAACAAGGATCATTTATCAATGAAGAATGAACGATGAAGAATGAACAAGGATCAATGATCATTGAAGAATGAACGATGAAGAATGAAGAACGATCAATGATCATTGAAGAATGAACGATGAAGGATTAACAAGGATCAATGATTAATGAAGAATGAACGATGAAGAATAAACAAGGATCAATGCGCATTAAAGAATGAACGATGAAGAATGGACAAGGATCAATGATCCATGAACAATGAACGATGAAAAATGAACAAGGATATATGATCATTGAAGAATGAACCATGAAGAATGAACAAGGATTAATGATCAATGAAGATTGAACAAGGATAAATGAGCATTGTAGAATGAACGATGAAGAATGAACAAGGATCAATGATCAATTAACAATGAACGATGAATAAAGAACAAGGATCAATTATCATTGAAGTATGAACGATGAAGAATGAACAAGGATCAATGATCATTGAAGAATGAACGATGAAGAATGAACAAGGATCAATGATCAATGAACAATGAACGATGAAGAATGAACAAGGATCAATGATCAATGAAGAATGAATGATCAAGAATGAACAAGGATCAATGATCATTGAAAAAAGAACGATGAAGAATGAAAAACGATCAATGATCATTGTAGAATGAATAATGAAGAATCAACAAGGATCAATGATCATTGAAGAATGAACGATGAAGAATGAAGAAGGATCAATGATCAATGAAGAATGAATGATCAAGAATCAACAAGTATCAATGATCATTGAAGAAAGAACGATGCAGAATGAACAAGGATCAATGATCGTAGAAGAATGAACAATGAAGAATCAACAAAGATTAATGATTATTGAAAAATGAACAATGAAGAATGAACTAGGATCAATGAGCATTGTAGAATGAACGATGAAGAATGAACAAGGATCAATGATCAATAATGCATGAACGATGAAGAATGAACAAGATCAATGATCATTGAAGAATGAACGATCATGAATGAACAAAGATCAATGATCAATGAACACTGAACAATGAAAAATGAACAAGGATCAATGATCATTGAAGAATGAACGATGAAGAATGAATAAGGATTAATGATAAATGAATATTGAACAAGGATAAATGAGCATTGTACAATGAACGATGAAGATTGAACAAGGATCAATGATCAATTAACAATGAACAATGAATAATGAACAAGGATCAATGATCATTGAAGAATAAACAAAGATAAATGATCAATGAAGAATGAACGATGAATAACGAACAAGAATCAATGATCATTTATGAATGATGAATGAACGATGAATAATGAACAAGGATCAATGATCATTGAAGAATGCACAAGGATCAATGATCAATGAACAATGAACTATGAAGAACGAACAAGGATCAATGAACATTGATGAATGAACGATGAATAATGAACAAGGATCAATAATCAATGAAGAATGAATGATCAAGAATGAACAAGGATCAATGATCATTGTAGAATGAACGATGAAGAATGAAGAAGGATCAATGATCAATGAAGAATGAATGATCAAGAATCAACAAGTATCAATGATCATTGAAGATAGAACAATGAAGAATGAACAAGGATCCATGATCATTGAAGAATGAACAATGAAGAATGAACAAGGATCAATGATTATTAAAAAATGAACGATAAAGAATGAACTAGGATCAATGAGCATTGTAGAAAGAACGATGAAGAATGAACAAGGATCAATGATGAATAATGCATGAACGATGAAGAATGAACAAGGATCAATGATCATTGAAGAATGAACGATCATGAATGAACAAGGATCAATGATCCATGAAGAATGAACAATGAAGAATAAACAAGGATCAATGAGCATTGTAGAATAAACGATGCAGAATGAACAAGGATCAATGATCAATAATGAATGAACGATGAAGAATGAACAAGAATCATTGATCATTGAAGAATTAACGATGAAGAATGAACTAGGTTCAATGATTAATGAAGAATGAACGATGAAGAATCAACAACGATCATTGATCAATGAAGAATGAACGATTAAGAATAAACAAGGATCAATGATCATTGAAGAATGAACGATGAAGAATGAAAAAGGATGAATGGTCAATGAAGAATGAACGATGAACAATAAACAAGGATCAATGATCAATGAAGAATAAACGATGAAGAATGAACAAGGATCAATGATCAATGAATAATGAACGATCAAGAATAATCAAGGATCAATGATCAATAAACACTGAACGATGAAGAATGAACAAAGATTAATGATCATTGAAGAATCAACGATGAAGAATGAATAAGGACTAATAATCAATGAAGAATGAACAAGGATCATTTATCAATGAAGAATGAACGATGAAGAATGAACAAGGATCAATGATCATTGAAGAATGAACGATGAAGAATGAAGAACGATCAATGATCATTGAAGAATGAACGATGAAGGATTAACAAGGATCAATGATTAATGAAGAATGAACGATGAAGAATAAACAAGGATCAATGCGCATTAAAGAATGAACGATGAAGAATGGACAAGGATCAATGATCCATGAACAATGAACGATGAAAAATGAACAAGGATATATGATCATTGAAGAATGAACCATGAAGAATGAACAAGGATTAATGATCAATGAAGATTGAACAAGGATAAATGAGCATTGTAGAATGAACGATGAAGAATGAACAAGGATCAATGATCAATTAACAATGAACGATGAATAAAGAACAAGGATCAATTATCATTGAAGTATGAACGATGAAGAATGAACAAGGATCAATGATCATTGAAGAATGAACGATGAAGAATGAACAAGGATCAATGATCAATGAACAATGAACGATGAAGAATGAACAAGGATCAATGATCAATGAAGAATGAATGATCAAGAATGAACAAGGATCAATGATCATTGAAAAAAGAACGATGAAGAATGAAAAACGATCAATGATCATTGTAGAATGAATAATGAAGAATCAACAAGGATCAATGATCATTGAAGAATGAACGATGAAGAATGAAGAAGGATCAATGATCAATGAAGAATGAATGATCAAGAATCAACAAGTATCAATGATCATTGAAGAAAGAACGATGCAGAATGAACAAGGATCAATGATCGTAGAAGAATGAACAATGAAGAATCAACAAAGATTAATGATTATTGAAAAATGAACAATGAAGAATGAACTAGGATCAATGAGCATTGTAGAATGAACGATGAAGAATGAACAAGGATCAATGATCAATAATGCATGAACGATGAAGAATGAACAAGATCAATGATCATTGAAGAATGAACGATCATGAATGAACAAAGATCAATGATCAATGAACACTGAACAATGAAAAATGAACAAGGATCAATGATCATTGAAGAATGAACGATGAAGAATGAATAAGGATTAATGATAAATGAATATTGAACAAGGATAAATGAGCATTGTACAATGAACGATGAAGATTGAACAAGGATCAATGATCAATTAACAATGAACAATGAATAATGAACAAGGATCAATGATCATTGAAGAATAAACAAAGATAAATGATCAATGAAGAATGAACGATGAATAACGAACAAGAATCAATGATCATTTATGAATGATGAATGAACGATGAATAATGAACAAGGATCAATGATCATTGAAGAATGCACAAGGATCAATGATCAATGAAGAATGAACTATGAAGAACGAACAAGGATCAATGAACATTGATGAATGAACGATGAATAATGAACAAGGATCAATAATCAATGAAGAATGAATGATCAAGAATGAACAAGGATCAATGATCATTGAAGAAAGAACGATGAAGAATGAACAACGATCAATGATCATTGTAGAATGAACGATGAAGAATGAAGAAGGATCAATGATCAATGAAGAATGAATGATCAAGAATCAACAAGTATCAATGATCATTGAAGAAAGAACAATGAAGAATGAACAAGGATCCATGATCATTGAAGAATGAATAATGAAGAATCAACAAGGATCAATGATCATTGAAGAATGAACGATGAAGAATGAAGAAGGATCAATAAGCATTGTAGAAAGAACGATGAAGAATGAACAAGGATCAATGATGAATAATGCATGAACGATGAAGAATGAACAAGGATCAATGATCATTGAAGAATGAACGATCATGAATGAACAAGGATCAATGATCCATGAAGAATGAACAATGAAGAATAAACAAGGATCAATGAGCATTTTAGAATAAACGATGCAGAATGAACAAGGATCAATGATCAATAATGAATGAACGATGAAGAATGAACAAGAATCATTGATCATTGAAGAATTAACGATGAAGAATGAACTAGGTTCAATGATTAATGAAGAATGAACGATGAAGAATCAACAACGATCATTGATCAATGAAGAATGAACGATTAAGAATAAACAAGGATCAATGATCATTGAAGAATGAACGATGAAGAATGAAAAAGGATGAATGGTCAATGAAGAATGAACGATGAACAATAAACAAGGATCAATGATCAATGAAGAATAAACGATGAAGAATGAACAAGGATCAATGATCAATGAATAATGAACAATCAAGAATAATCAAGGATCAATGATCAATAAACACTGAACGATGAAGAATGAACAAAGATTAATGATCATTGAAGAATCAACGATGAAGAATGAACAAGGACTAATAATCAATGAAGAATGAACAAGGATCATTTATCAATGAAGAATGAACGATGAAGAATGAACAAGGATCAATGATCATTGAAGAATGAACGATGAAGAATGAACAACGATCAATGATCATTGAAGAATGAACGATGAAGGATTAACAAGGATCAATGATTAATGAAGATTGAACGATGAAGAATAAACAAGGATCAATGCGCATTAAAGAATGAACGATGAAGAATGGACAAGGATCAATGATCCATGAACAATGAACGATGAAAAATGAACAAGGATATATGATCATTGAAGAATGAACCATGAAGAATGAACAAGGATTAATGATCAATGAAGATTGAACAAGGATAAATGAGCATTGTAGAATGAACGATGAAGAATGAACAAGGATCAATGATCAATTAACAATGAACGATGAATAAAGAACAAGGATCAATTATCATTGAAGTATGAACGATGAAGAATGAACAAGGATCAATGATCATTGAAGAATGAACGATGAAGAATGAACAAGGATCAATGATCAATGAACAATGAACGATGAAGAATGAACAACGATCAATGATCATTGAAGAATGAACGATGAAGAATTAACAAGGATCAATGATCAATGAAGAATGAACAAGGATCAATTATGAATGAAGAATGAACGATAAAGAATGAACAAGGACCAATCATCATTGAAGAATGAACGATGAAGGATTAACAAGTCTCAATGATTTATGAAGAATGAACGATGAAGAATGAACAAGAATCAATGCTCATTGAAGAATGAACTATGAAGAATGAACATGGATCATTGATCAATGGACAATGAACGATGGAAAATGAACAAGGATCAATGATCATTGAAGAATGAATGATGATGAATGAACAAGGATTAATGATCAATGAATAATGAACAAGGATAAATGTGCATTGTAGAATGAACGATGAAGAATGTACAAGGATCAATGATCAATGAACAAGGAATGATGAATAATGAACAACGATCAATGATCATTGAAGAATGAAAAAGGATCAATGATCAATGAAGGATGAAGAATGAACGATGAAGAACGAACAAGGATCAATGATCATTGATGAATGAATGATGAATAATGAACAAGGATCAATGATCAATGAAGAATGAATGATCAAGAATGAACAAGGATCAATGATCATTGAAGAAAGAACGATGAAGAATGAACAACGATCAATGATCATTGTAGAATGAATAATGAAGAATCAACAAGGATCAATGATCATTGAAGAATGAACGATGAAGAATGAAGAAGGATCAATGATCAATGAAGAATGAATGATCAAGAATCAACAAGTATCAATGATCATTGAAGAAAGAACGATGCAGAATGAACAAGGATCAATGATCGTAGAAGAATGAACAATGAAGAATCAACAAAGATTAATGATTATTGAAAAATGAACAATGAAGAATGAACTAGGATCAATGAACATTGTAGAATGAACGATGAAGAATGAACAAGGATCAATGATCAATAATGCATGAACGATGAAGAATGAACAAGATCAATGATCATTGAAGAATGAACGATCATGAATGAACAAAGATCAATGATCAATGAACACTGAACAATGAAAAATGAACAAGGATCAATGATCATTGAAGAATGAACGATGAAGAATGAATAAGGATTAATGATAAATGAATATTGAACAAGGATAAATGAGCATTGTACAATGAACGATGAAGATTGAACAAGGATCTATGATCAATTAACAATGAACAATGAATAATGAACAAGGATCAATGATCATTGAAGAATAAACAAATATAAATGATCAATGAAGAATGAATGATGAATAACGAACAAGAATCAATGATCATTTATGAATGATGAATGAACGATGAATAATGAACAAGGATCAATGATCATTGAAGAATGCATAAGGATCAATGATCAATGAAGAATGAACTATGAAGAACGAACATGGATCAATGATCATTGATGAATGAACGATGAATAATGAACAAGGATCAATGATCAATGAAGAATGAATGATCAAGAATGAACAAGGATCAATGATCATTGAAGAAAGAACGATGAAGAATGAACAACGATCAATGATCATTGTAGAATGAACGATGAAGAATGAAGAAGGATCAATGATCAATGAAGAATGAATGATCAAGAATCAACAAGTATCAATGATCATTGAAGAAAGAACAATGAAGAATGAACAAGGATCCATGATCATTGAAGAATGAACAATGAAGAATGAACAAGGATCAATGATTATTAAAAAATGAACGATGAAGAATGAACTAGGATCAATGAGCATTGTAGAAAGAACGATGAAGAATGAACAAGGATCAATGATGAATAATGCATGAACGATGAAGAATGAACAAGGATCAATGATCATTGAAGAATGAACGATCATGAATGAACAAGGATCAATGATCCATGAAGATTGAACAATGAAGAATAAACAAGGATCAATGAGCATTGTAGAATAAACGATGCAGAATGAACAAGGATCAATGATCAATAATGAATGAACGATGAAGAATGAACAAGAATCATTGATCATTGAAGAATTAACGATGAAGAATGAACTAGGTTCAATGATTAATGAAGAATGAACGATGAAGAATCAACAACGATCATTGATCAATGAAGAATGAACGATTAAGAATGAACAAGGATCAATGATCATTGAAGAATGAACGATGAAGATTGAAAAAGGATGAATGGTCAATGAAGAATGACTGATGAACAATAAACAAGGATCAATGATCAATGAAGAATAAACGATGAAGAATGAACAAGGATCAATGATCAATGAATAATGAACAATCAAGAATAATCAAGGATCAATGATCAATAAACACTGAACGATGAAGAATGAACAAAGATTAATGATCATTGAAGAATCAACGATGAAGAATGAACAAGGAGTAATAATCAATGAAGAATGAACAAGGATCATTTATCAATGAAGAATGAACGATGAAGAATGAACAAGGATCAATGATCATTGAAGAATGAACGATGAAGAATGAACAACGATCAATGATCATTGAAGAATGAACGATGAAGGATTAACAAGGATCAATGATTAATGAAGAATGAACGATGAAGAATAAACAAGGATCAATGCGCATTAAAGAATGAACGATGAAGAATGGACAAGGATCAATGATCCATGAACAATGAACGATGAAAAATGAACAAGGATATATGATCATTGAAGAATGAACCATGAAGAATGAACAAGGATTAATGATCAATGAAGATTGAACAAGGATAAATGAGCATTGTAGAATGAACGATGAAGAATGAACAAGGATCAATGATCAATTAACAATGAACAATGAATAAAGAACAAGGATCAATTATCATTGAAGTATGAACGATGAAGAATGAACAAGGATCAATGATCATTGAAGAATGAACGATGAAGAATGAACAAGGATCAATGATCAATGAACAATGAACGATGAAGAATGAACAAGGATCAATGATCATTGAAGAATGAACGATGAAGAATTAACAAGGATCAATGATCAATGAAGAATGAACAAGGATCAATTATGAATGAAGAATGAACGATAAAGAATGAACAAGGACCAATCATCATTGAAGAATGAACGATGAGGGATTAACAAGTCTCAATGATTTATGAGAATGAACGATGAAGAATGAACAAGAATCAATGCTCATTGAAGAATGAACTATGAAGAATGAACATGGATCAATGATCAATGGACAATGAACAATGGAAAATGAACAAGGATCAATGATCATTGAAGAATGAATGATGAAGAATGAACAAGGATTAATGATCAATGAATAATGAACGAGGATAAATGTGCATTGTAGAATGAACGATGAAGAATGTACAAGGATCAATGATAATTGAACAAGGAATGATGAATAATGAACAACGATCAATGATCATTGAAGAATGAAAAAGGATCAATGATCAATGAAGAATGAAGAATGAACGATGAAGAACGAACAAGGATCAATGATCATTGATGAAGGAATGATGAATAATGAACAAGGATCAATGATCAATGAAGAATGAATGATCAAGAATGAACAAGGATCAATGATCATTGAAGAAAGAACGATGAAGAATGAACAACGATCATTGATCATTGTAGAATGAACAATGAAGAATCAACAAGGATCAATGATCATTGAAGAATGAACGATGAAGAATGAAGAAGGATCAATGATCATAGAAGAATGCATGATCAAGAATCAACAAGTATCAATGATCATTGAAGAAAGAACGATGAAGAATGAATAAGGATCAATGATCCTAGAAGAATGAACAATGAAGAATGAACAAAGATTAATGATTATTGAAAAATGAACGATGAAGAATGAACTAGAATCAATGAGCATTGTAGAATGAACGATGAAGAATGAACAAGGATCAATGATCAATAATGCATGAACGATGAAGAATGAACAAGATCAATGATCATTAAAGAATGAACGATCATGAATGAACAAGGATCAATGAGCATTGTAGAATAAACGACGTAGAATGAACAAGGATCAATGATCAATAATGAATGAACGATGAAGAATGAACAAGGATCATTGATCGTTGAAGAATAAACGATGAAGAATGAACTAGGTTCAATGATCAATGAAGAATGAACGATGAAGAATCAACAACGATCATTGATCAATGAAGAATGAACGATTAAGAATGAACAAGGATCAATGATCATTGAAGAATGAACGATGAAGAATGAACAAGGATGAATGGTCAATGAAGAATGAACGATGAAGAATAAACAAGGATCAATGATCAATTAAGAATAAACGATGAAGAATGAAAAAGGATCAATGGTCATTGAAGAATGATCGATGAAGAATAATCAAGGATCAATGATCAATGAACAATGAACGATGAAGAATGATCAAAGATTAATTATCATTGAAGAATCAACGTTGAAGAATGAACAAGGATCAATGATAAATGAAGAACGAACAAAGATCAATTATCAATGAAGAATGAACGATGAAGAATGAACAAGGATCAATGATCATTGAAGAATAAACGATGAAGGATTAACAAGGATCAATGAATAATGAAGAATGAACGATGAAGAATAAATAAGGATCAATGCTCATTGAAGAATGAACGATGAAGAATGAGCAAAGATCAATGATCAATGAACAATGAACGATGAAAAATGAACAAGGATCAATGATCATTGAAGAATGAACGGTGAAGAATGAATAAGGATTAATGATCAATGAATATTGAACAAGGATAAATAGGCATTGTAGAATGAACGATGAAGATTGAACAAGGATCAATGATCAATTAACAATGAACGATGAATAATGAACAAGGATCAATGATCATTGAAGTATGAACGATAAAGAATGAACAAGGATCAATGTTCATTGAAGAATGAACGATGAAGGATTAACAAGGATCAATGATCAATGAAGAATGAACAAGGATCAATTATGAATGAAGAATGAACGATAAAGAATGAACAAGGACCAATCATCGTTGAAGAATGAACAATGAAGGATTAACAAGTCTCAATTATTTATGAAGAATGAACGATGAAGAATCAACAAGAATCAATGCTCATTGAAGAATGAACTGTAGGAATGCTAATAGATGATCGAATGCAACAAGAGGGGGGGGTGAATTGTTGTGTTGTAGATTTAAGATTTTTGCCTCTAATTTTTGCGGAATTATAATAAGTATAGAACAAAAACTTAAACTTAAAAACGAAAAGAATAATAAAAGGAGACAAGGATTTTTACGTGGAAACCTTCTTGGCCTAATAAGAAGGAAAAACCACGACCCCCCGGGATTTCAAAATTCTCACTATGTTTAGGCAATTAGTTACAATTACACAAAACAATGTTTGCTTCACTTGAAGCTTCTCAATTCTCTAAATGCTTTACTCAAAGCTTCTCTACTTAGGCCCACTTCTCTTCTCTTCTCTTCTCTCCTTCTCTTTCTCTTCTCACGTTTCTATTCTCTATTCCCTTAGACTTCCCATAAGTCTAATTACAACAAAACACTCAATTACCCTTTACAAGGCCATTTCTCTTCTCTATTCCCTTAGACTTCCCATAAGTCTAATTACAACAAATCACACATCAACCCTTACAACGCCATTTCTCAAGAGGATAAGAATTAAAATAATTACTTAAGAAAAATATAATAAATTAATTGGCATTGGAAAACTGAAAATATTTTTCTTAAGATGATCTCCCTTTAATGGACACTCTTGAATCCTAAAAGGATTGATTTTTGATTCGAGCAAAGTCCCTTCTATTTATAGAGGGAACAGCCAGCAGTTACCATAAGCATAACGTCCACTATCTCACACATACCTCCACTACCCCCACGTTCTCAAAACAAAAGGTGGTGGAATTATGAAAGTGTCCGGCTGTTATTTGCTCAAGGAAAAAATCAGTTTCCTTAATGCTAAAAATAGCATAGGAGTTTAAAACATAAGATCCTAAAAAATAGGAGATCTAAATCTAATCAAGAAAAAGTCTTGGGCTATTTTTAGAAAACCTAAAAATAGATTTGCCAATTAACTTACTAATTAATTTAAGCAATTAAATTAATTCTTAACCATTACATCAACTTAAAAACAGAAAATAATTAATTCGCAATTTTTCAGTCGATGCTATTCTTCTGACCTGCTACGTAGGAACAACGTACTGTCTCCAGCTTCAACTTCAGTCAGAATGTTCATTTTAGGAACAGTAAACTGTCTTCCAGAGCAATTGTCCAACTTCTTGGATATTTGAGACATGTACATCTTCCACGAATCAAGTCATAGGCTTCTTCAACGATTCTCATTAAATCGGATATGTACCTACAAAACAATCTCTAATAATATGTTTGTTTATTTACAAGTGAAGTCATCATCAAAACCTTAAGAGGCCAACAAATTCCCCCTTTTTGATGATGTCAAACTTTATAAACAAACTTAAGTAAAAATAGAGTAAAACAAAATTCATAGAGCATACTAGAGATTAAAGTAACTCTAATTAACTTAGCAAATCAACTTGTTAGAATATAATTTACCAAGCATTCATAAACAGATAGTTTACTCTAAAATATCAAATATTTTTCAAAAGTTTTCAAAATTAATTAACTTAAAACTTAAATGAAATAAACTATGTTAAACGAAAATAGACTGAATAAATTAACATAAATAAAATAAAACTAACATAATAAAACTATAATAAACCTAATAATAATAAACATAACTTATTAAGTATTTTCACAGAATCAAATATTCATGAGGATTCATGAGAACTTCAACAAACTTAGCAACACAGATGATCACTAAACTAGCATAAACACAGCAGCACACATATCATTCATAAGAATCAATATAAATCAACAAGATATGTAACTGTGTATTCACTGCTCCTGTTAAGTTTGTGCATAATCTTCCCCCTTTTGACATCAATCAAAAAGAATTGGGAGTTATCAAATCTCAGCACAAACCATATAGATTTGTTAGTGATGAAAACAACAAACAACAATAATAAAAGCAAGTGCTATGAACAATGATTAAACCTGCATAAAGTTAATTGTTTCAGACCATGAAAATAAAAGTAAGAAAAGAAGAGTAGCAATTGTTCAAAGGTACAACTACAATGTACCCCAGAAGGTTTCAAATTAAAGAAAAAGTGTTTGAGAAGTGATACAGCCAACAAATTATAAATTTTTGAGGAGAGGGATCAAGGGTCAGTCTCTTCTTCATCAATGTACTCAGTCTGCACTTCCACTGTGTCCAGCTTGGCACCAAGGCGTTGTTCCATTTGGTTTAGCTGATCCACAATTGAAGCAAGCGAGACACGAGTTTCATCCTGAAATGCAATGATTTGAGACTGTAGATCAAGGAGCTTGGAGAGAATGGAATCTGAAGATGCTGCAGGAGTAGGGTCAGCACAACCAATACCAGGAGAGGATGGAAATGGTGGTGGTGTGAAATGAATAGGTGATGGAGGTGGTGATATGGTTTGACTTGGTGGTGAAGTGGTAGGCTTAGGAGAAGGAGGTTCATATGAAGTAGGCTCAGTTATGGTTTCTGAAGTGATATCATCAACCTTTACAGCCTTACCTTTTGAAGCAAGCCTCCTACTTTTTCTTTGAGTGGCTTTACCCTTCCTCAGCAATGCAATCACGACCTCCTCATCACTAGAATCTCCTAAAGCTTTATTTTCTCCTTGTTCCCCCTCAATTTTTGTCCCCTCTTCCTATTCCCCCTCAATTTTTGTCTCATTGGGAACAGGCCCTTGTTTTTCTTTTTCTTCTTCTTCTTTTTCGTTTTCTTTTTCTTTTTCAATTTCTTTTTCTTTCTTTATTTGTACTTCTTTTTCAATATCTTCTTCTTCTTCTTCTTCTACTTCCTCATCATCAGAACCAACAAAAACTACTTCTTCTAATTCATTTATTAATACTCCTTCATCATTTACTTTCAAATGCAAGTTTTTCAGACATCTTGCACCAATCTTCATGTTTGGTCCCATTGGGAACTCCAGCCCATCCAATGGTACCCCAAATTTACGAAAAATCCATGTTAACAGCCCCCCATAGCCCACAACATTCTTCTTCTTTATACAGTCGGATAAATGTGAAATCATTAAAGATGGAAAATTGATTTTTATTTGATTGTCCATACAATAAATCAGAGTTGCATCACGCAGACTCACCTCACTCCTTTTAAAGTTGCGGGGCAAGATGAATCTTCGTGCTACATTATAGAGTAATTTATGCAATGGAGACAACACATTATGACTGATTTTACCCCGTTTCTGTTCAACCCCTAAAAACTTAAAGATCGTTTTTTTTATTTATTCCAGAGAAAACTATCTTAGCACCAACACTGTATGTATCAAACCCTACATTTGGAATCTTAAACCATTCTGCCAACAAGGCGCTGTTAAACTCTAATTTAATGTTCCTAACCACACTGGAACACATACCACAGTCATTTGAAAAGTTTGAAATAAACTCTCGCATGATGTTTGGGAAGATAGAATTACAGCTATATTCAGTCATTAAAACCTCCCATTCTTGAAATTTTAAAATGTTATGAAGTTGTGGAAAGTAAGTAGAGTCATACCAGAACTTATCGACCCCAAATCCAACAGACATTTCCTTTGCAATCTCCTCGGCACTGTTAGGGTCGACTTGCTTCAAACGTTTGGCAGTTTTGGAGGATGATTCACTTTTTGGTGTGAATGTTTTGCGTTTTGATCCAATATTGTCAGTGGTTTCTTGTGATGATGATGGTGCAGCTTTTAGTAATGGTGATGGATGAACAATTTTTAAGGGTGTAGGCTGGATGGTTTGGCGGGATGAAGAGGCTTTCTTTCCTGATTTGGAAGTGTTCTTGCTCGATTTGGGAGTTTTCATGTTTGAGTTTTGAAGGATTGAGGGAGAAGGAGGAAGGTTTCTTGTTACGGTTTGTGAAGAAGGAGAAAGATGACGGTTTGAGTGATTTTGATGAGGTAAGGGCTTTTTAAAGATGGCTGACAGTTACCAAATACGTCCCAGCTAATCAATGATTTTTCATCAATGCATTTGATATGGAAGGATTGTGTGTTTTGATGATTAAGGATCGTTTCCCTTTGTTTTTGATTGAAGTTGGCCATACAATTTTCCAAACAATATGATAATATAAAAAAATGTGAAATCAAAATAAAATAAAATAAGTTTTCGAAAACAAAATGAATTTTGGTCTGATTGAATTAACAACATGCAAACGTAAAAACATTCATAGTACAAACTTTATTACGTGTTTACCTGATCCATGCAATAATTGATTTTCAATCAAGATATTGAGATTGATTCCTGACCTTTTCATTCTCATGATGCTTCAATGGGAAATATATGCAACTAACTTTAGTGGAGCTTGATCATACCAAGTTCCAATCTCATTTTTTCATATTGTTCCCTAGGAAGTGGTTTGGTCAGAATATCTGCCACTTGTTCATTAGTGTTAACATGCTTCAATACAATATTTTTGTGTTCTACGTTATCCTTTAGAAAATGATGTCTAATATGTATATGTTTAGTACGTGAATGGTGCACTGGATCTTTAGATATACATATGGCACTAGTATTATCACAATAAATAGGAATGCATTCAACTTTAATACCAAAATCTCTTAGTTGCTGTTTTATCCAAAGCATTTGGGAACAGCAAGCTGCTGCTCCTACGTATTCAGCTTCTGCAGTGGATAATGCAACTGTGTTTTGTTTCTTGGAACTCCATGAAACTAAACATGAGCCTAGATATTGTACCATACCTGATGTACTTTTTCTATTAACAAGATCACCTGCATAATCTGCATCACTAAAACCTTTTAAATCATAAACATCACTTTTAGGATAAAATAGGGACAAGTCGTCTGTTCCCTTCAAATATCTCAAAATTCTCTTTACTGCCGTGAGATGTGATTCTTTAGGACTTGATTGAAATCTAGCACCTAAACCAACACTAAAAGAAATATCAGGTCTACTTGTAGTTAGATACAATAAAGAACCTATCATGCCTCTATACATTGTTAGATCTACGTTAGTTCCATTTAGGTCTTCATCTAGTCTAACATTGGTAGCCATAGGTGTATGATTGGTTTTTGCATTATTTAGTCTTTATTTCTTAAGAAGTTCTTTGATGTATTTTTGTTGATGAATAAAGATACCATTTTCAGTTTGTTTAATTTGCAAACCAAGAAAGAAATTTAATTCTCCCATCATGCTCATTTCAAATTCTGTACCCATAAGGTTAGCAAATTCTTTACATAACAGATCATTAGTAGCGCCAAAAATAATGTCATCAACATAAATTTGAACAACCAAAATATTAGAACCTTTATTCTTAAAGAACAAGGTTTTGTCGATTTTTCCTCTTACAAAGTTATTTTGAATCAAAAACTTTGAAAGTCTTTCGTACCATTGCCTAGGAGCTTGCTTCAAGCCATATAGGGCTTTGTCAAGCTTGTAGACATGATTAGGACAAGAGGTATTCTCAAAACCTGGGGGTTGTTCCACAAAAACTTCTTCATCAAGATAACCATTCAAAAAAGCACATTTCACATCCATTTGATATAGTTTAAAATTCATAAATGCAGCAAAAGAAATTAAGATTCGGATAGCCTCTAACCTTGCTACTGGAGCAAAAGTCTCAGTGTAATCAATACCTTCTTGTTGATTATATCCTTTAACCACGAGTCTTGCTTTGTTTCTAACAATTGTTCCATGTTCATCTAGCTTGTTCCGAAATACCCATTTCAAACCAATTACTTTCTTGTGTTTCGGTTTGGGTTCCAAGTGCCACACTTTATTTCTCTCAAACTCGTTCAATTCATCTTGCATGACAACTATCCAATCGGAATCCTTTAAAGCTTCCTCGTGATTTTTTGGTTCAAGTGATGATAGGAACGCAAAGTGTGCACAAAAGTTTCTCAATTGAGATCTTGTTTGTGTTCCCTTATTTATATCACTTATAATCGAATCAAGAGGATGATATCTTTGATACTTCCAAGGTTTAGGCACAAATTCTCTTGAAGGAACAGTAGCATGTTCTTGTTCAGCAACTTGATTGACATTCTGTTCAGCTATTGGATCATTTTGCTCATCTGTGGGAACAGCTGGATTGGGAACAGTCTGCTGGTCCTGTTGTACTGGCAGTTCCTGGATTTGATCAGTTTCTTCTGCCTCTTCTTGTATTGACTGTTCACTTGCTGTTCCTTGATCTTGCACTTTGATTCCTTCATCATCATCTTCCAAATTTGCAAGACCTATTTTAATATTACTTGTTTCCTGTTCACTTGTTGAAAAGTTAGTTTCATCAAAGATTATGTGAACAGACTCCTCTACACACATTGTTCTCTTATTATAAACTCTGTAAGCTTTGCTTTGTAATGAATAACCGAGAAATACTGCCTCATCACTTCTTTCATCAAATTTACCTATATTTCGTTTTCCATTTATGTGAACAAAACATTTACATCCAAACACACGAAAATAGGAGATATTTGGTTTAACATCTTTGAGTAATTCATAGGGTGTTTTAGAAGTGATTGGTCTTATTAACACACGATTCAAAATATAGCATGCAGTATTGACGGCCTCGGCCCAAAAATTCCTAGGTAGACCACTAGCAATTAACATGGTCCTAGCCATTTCTTCTAAGGTCCTATTTTTCCTTTCTACCACTCCATTTTGTTGTGGTGTTCTAGGTGCGGAAAAATTGTGATTTATGCCATGTTCATTGCAATAATTCATGAAGTTTGAATTTTCAAATTCTTTCCCATGATCAGATCTTATGTGAACAATTTGATTATTGGTAGATTTTTGTATTTTATTTGCAAAAGAAACAAACTCATCAAAAGCTTCATCTTTGCTTGCCAAAAATAAGGTCCACGTGAATCTACTATAATCATCAACAACAACAAACACATACTTTTTGCCACTACGGCTTTGTGTTCTCATTGGTCCACATAAATCCATATGAATTAATTCTAATGGTCTTGTGGTAGCCACACCGTTCTTTGATTTAAAGGATGATCGCACTTGTTTTCCTTTAGCACAAGGATCACAAACTTCATTTTTAAGAAATTTTATTGCAGGTAATCCTCTTACTAGGTCTTTTGATCTTAAGGTGTTAATCAATGAATAACTAGCATGACCTAGACGCTTGTGCCAAAGAAGTGGGTCTTCTTCAATAACACTTAAACACGTTAGACTGTTTCTGGGAACAGTGTCCAGGTCCACCACATAGGTGTTCCCTTTTCTGATTCCCTCCAGCACAGGGTCTCCTGTACTGTTCCTAGAAATTATGCATTTTTCAGAAGTAAACTTAACAAAGTTACCTTTGTCGCAAAATTGAGAAATACTCAACAAATTGTGTTTTAAATTCTCGACTAAAAATACATTATCAATGGCATGGGAACTAGACCTTCCAACCTTTCCTTTGGCGATTATCTCACCCTTCATGTTGTCACCGAAGGTTACTGTTCCCCCATCCTAGGCTTCAAGTGAGAGAAATTTAGATTTATCACCCGTCATATGCTTGGAACACCCACTGTCGAGATACCATGAGTTGTTCCCCCTCACTTGAACCTGCAAAGCAAATTAGTGGTTAGGTGCAGGAACCCATTCATCCTTGGGTTCCTTGTCGACAATACTTGAATCACATTTCTTAATCCATATTCGTTCGACATAATTTTTATTTGCTTTGGTATGCTGTTCCTTCTTTATACATTGATGTTTCAGGTGTCCAATTTTACCACAGAAGGAACATATTTTACTACTAGGGAGATTTACGTATACCTTTTTCTTTTTATCATTCTTAATATAGCCTAGACCTTCTTTACTTTTGGTTTTAGCATTTAGAATCCATTTGGGAATTTCATTGATTTTCCCTTATCCTCTTAAGTTTATTTGATTTTTCAAATTTTCATTTTCAATTTCGTAGGATTCTAATTTTGATTTCAACCTTTGAAATTCAGTGCTAACCATGTGAGTAGATATATTATTTGCATCTTTACTTAATCCTATCAATCTGTTATGATTCATTTCAATATTAAGAAAAATAAATTCCTGTTTCAATTTCTCAATTGTCTCTTTCAAAACAACATTCTGATCTAGCAAATTAAAAAATCTGTTTTGTACATCTACTCTAAATGAATTTAGATAGGATATATGATCTTTACTTAAGTTAAGGTCTTTCTCAATTTGGAGACACTTAGCTGTTTTTTCATTCAACTTTTCTTGTGTCTCTAACAGCAATTTGATTAATTTATTCTTACTTAAATTAGACAGTTGTTTAGGAGATGGACTAGAAGATATTACCTCTTTTTCCTTAGACTCTTCATGAGATGCCATGAGACACAGATTTGCGTTTTCTTCCTCTATTGGCGCTTCAGTTTCAGCTTCGCTTTCACTAGTACCTTCATGGGTAACTTCCAGCAGGTCCCAAATCTGCTTGGCAGTTTTGCAACCCATAATACGATTGTGTTTATTGGGTCCAAGACCACAGTGAAGCGATTTGATAGCAAGAGCGTTCATCTCCATCTTTTGAAAATCCTCTTTTTCATATTCAGTGATTGGTTTTGGAACAGCTTCATTGTTGGAGTTGATGGTCGTCACCTCAAAGTCTCCAATTTCAATGACTCTCCAAACTTGATAGTTTTCGGCTTTTATGAAGATTTCCATTCTATTTTTCCAGTAAGTATAGAATTTCCCATCGAACATGGGTGGCCTTTGTGTGGAGTACCCCTCTTCCATGCGCTCGTTCATCTTCAACATCTTTCCAGGGAACAGGATACTGCTCTCAGGGTTTCCTGATTAAATGAGGAACAGGGCTCTGATACCAATTGTAGGAATGCTAATAGATGATCGAATGAAACAAGAGGGGGGGTGAATTGTTGTGTTGTAGATTTAAGATTTTTGCCTCTAATTTTTGTGGAATTATAATAAGTATAGAACAAAAACTTAAACTTAAAAACGAAAAGAATAATAAAAGGAGACAAGGATTTTTACGTGGAAACCTTCTTGGCCTAATAAGAAGGATAAACCACGACCCCCCGGGATTTCAAAATTCTCACTATGTTTAGGCAATTAGTTACAATTACACAAAACAATGTTTGCTTTATTTGAAGCTTCTCAATTCTCTAAATGCTTTACTCAAAGCTTCTCTACTTAGGCCCACTTCTCTTCTCTTCTCTTCTCTCCTTCTCTTTCTCTTCTCACGTTTCTATTCTCTATTCCCTTAGACTTCCCATAAGTCTAATTACAACAAAACACTCAATTACCCTTTACAAGGCCATTTCTCTTCTCTATTCCCTTAGACTTCCCATAAGTCTAATTACAACAAATCACACATCAACCCTTACAAGGCCATTTCTCAAGAGGATAAGAATTAAAATAATTACTTAAGAAAAATATAATAAATTAATTGGCATTGGAAAACTGAAAATATTTTTCTTAAGATGATCTCCCTTTAATGGACACTCTTGAATCCTAAAAGGATTGATTTTTGATTCGAGCAAAGTCCCTTCTATTTATAGAGGGAACAGCCAGCAGTTACCATAAGCATAACGTCCACTATCTCACACATACCTCCACTACCCCCACGTTCTCAAAACAAAAGGTGGTGGAATTATGAAAGTGTCCGGCTGTTATTTGCTCAAGGAAAAAATCAGTTTCCTTAATGCTAAAAATAGCATAGGAGTTTAAAACATAAGATCCTAAAAAATAGGAGATCTAAATCTAATCAAGAAAAAGTCTTGGGCTATTTTTAGAAAACCTAAAAATAGATTTGCCAATTAACTTACTAATTAATTTAAGCAATTAAATTAATTCTTAACCATTACATCAACTTAAAAACAGAAAATAATTAATTCGCAATTTTTCAGTCGATGCTATTCTTCTGACCTGCTACGTAGGAACAACGTACTGTCTCCAGCTTCAACTTTAGTCAGAATGTTCATTTTAGGAACAGTAAACTGTCTTCCAGAGCAATTGTCCAACTTCTTGGATATTTGAGACATGTACATCTTCCACGAATCAAGTCATAGGCTTCATCAACGATTCTCATTAAATCGGATATGTACCTACAAAACAATCTCTAATAATATGTTTCTTTATTTACAAGTGAAGTCATCATGAAAACCTTAAGAGGCCAACATGAACTATGAAGAATGAACATGGATCAATGATCAATGAACAATGAACGATGGAAAATGAACAAGGATCAATGATCATTGAAGAATGAATGATGAAGAATGAACCAGGATTAATGATCAATGAATAATGAACAAGGATAAATGTGCATTGTAGAATGAACGATGAAGAATGTACAAGGATCAATGATCAATGAACAAGGAATGATGAATAATGAACAAGGATCAATGATCATTGAAGAATGAACAAGGATCAATGATCAATGAAGAATGAAGAATGAACGATGAAGAACGAACAAGGATCAATGATCATTGATGAATGAATGATGAATAATGAACAAGGATCAATGATCAATGAAGAATGAATGATCAAGAATGAACAAGGATCAATGATCATTGAAGAAAGAACGATGAAGAATGAACAACGATCAATGATCATTGTAGAATGAATAATGAAGAATCAACAAGGATCAATGATCATTGAAGAATGAACGATGAAGAATGAAGAAGGATCAATGATCAATGAAGAATGAATGATCAAGAATCAACAAGTATCAATGGTCATTGAAGAAAGAACGATGCAGAATGAACAAGGATCAATGATCGTAGAAGAATGAACAATGAAGAATCAACAAAGATTAATGATTATTGAAAAATGTACAATGAAGAATGAACTAGGATCAATGAGCATTGTAGAATGAACGATGAAGAATGAACAAGGATCAATGATCAATAATGCATGAACGATGAAGAATGAACAAGATCAATGATCATTGAAGAATGAACGATCATGAATGAACAAGGATCAATGATCCATGAAGAATAAACAAGGATTAATGAGCATTGTAGAATAAACGATGTAGAATGAACAAGGATCAATGATCAATAATGAATGAACGATGAAGAATGAACAAGGATCATTGATTGTTGAAGAATTAACGATGAAGAATGAACTAGGTTCAATGGTCAATGAAGAATGAACGATGAAGAATCAACAACGATCATTGATCAATGAAGAATGAACGATTAAGAATGAACAAGGATCAATGATCATTGAAGAATGAACGATGAAGAATGAACAAGGATGAATGGTCAATGAAGAATGAACGATGAAGAATAAACAAGGATCAATGATCAATGAAGAATAAACGATGAAAAATGAAAAAGGATCAATGGTCAATGAAGAATGATCGATGAAGAATAATCAAGGATCAATGATCAATGAACAATGAACGATGAAGAATGAACAAAGATTAATTATCATTGAAGAATCAACGATGAAGAATGAACAAGGATCAATGATCAATGAAGAATGAACAAAGATAAATTATCAATGAAGAATGAACGATGAAGAATGAACAAGGATCAATGATCATTGAAGAATAAACGATGAAGGATTAACAAGGATCAATGAATAATGAAGAATGAACGATGAAGAATAAATAAGGATCAATGCTCATTGAAGAATGAACGATGAAGAATGAACAAAGATCAATGATCAATGAACAATGAACGATGAAAAATGAACAAGGATCAATGATCATTGAAGAATGAACGATGAAGAATGAATAAGGATTAATGATCAATGAATATTGAACAAGGATAAATGAGCATTGTAGAATGAACGATGAAGATTGAACAAGGATCAATGATCAATGATCAATGAACAAGGAATGATGAATAATGAACAAGGATCAATGATCATTGAAGAATGAACAAGGATCAATGATCAATGAAGAATGAACGATGAATAACGAACAAGAATCAATGATCATTGATGAATGATGAATGAACGATGAATAATGAACAAGGATAAATGATCATTGAAGAATGCACAAAGATCAATGATCAATGAAGAATGAACTGTGAAGAACGAACAAGGATCAATGATCATTTATAAATGAACGATGAATAATGAACAAGCATCAATGATCAATGAAGAATGAATGATCAAGAATGAACAAGGATCAATGATCATTGAAGAAAGAACGATGAAGAATGAACAACGATCAATGATCATTGTAGAATGAACAATGAAGAATCAACAAGGATCAATGATCATTGAAGAATGAAGAAGGATCAATGATCAATCAAGAATGAATGATCAAGAATCAAAAAGTATCAATGATCATTTAAGAAAGAACGATGAAGAATGAACAAGGATCAATGATCATAGAAGAATGAACAATGAAGAATGAACAAAAATCACTGATTATTGAAAAATGAACGATGAAGAATGAACTAGGATCAATGAGCATTGTAGAATGAACGATGAAGAATGAACAAGGATCAATGATCAATAATGCATTAACGATGAAGAATGAACAAGATCAATGATCATTGAAGAATGAACGATCGTGAATGAACAAGGATCAATGATCCATGAAGAATGAACGATGAAGAATAAACAAGGATCAATGAGCATTGTAGAATGAACGATGCAGAATGAACAAGGATCAATGATCAATAATGAATGAAAGATGAAGAATGAACAAGGATCATTGATCGTTGAAGAATTAACGATGAAGAATGAACTAGGTTCAATGATCAATGAAGAATGAACGATGAAGAATCAACAACGATCATTGATCAATGAAGAATGAACGATTAAGAATGAACAAGGATCAATGATCATTGAAGAATGAACCATAAAGAATGAACAAGGATGAATGGTCAATGAAGAATGAACGATGAAGAATAAACAAGGATCAATGATCAATGAAGAATAAACGATGAAAAATGAAAAAGGATCAATGGTCAATGAAGAATGATCGATGAAGAATAATCAACGATCAATGATCAATGAACAATGAACGATGAAGAATGAACAAAGATTAATTATCATTGAAGAATCAACGATGAAGAATGAACAAGGATCAATGATCAATGAAGAATGAACAAAGATAAATTATCAATGAAGAATGAACGATGAAGAATGAACAAGGATCAATGATCATTGAAGAATAAACGATGAAGGATTAACAAGGATCAATGAATAATGAAGAATGAATGATGAAGAATAAATAAGGATCAATGCTCATTGAAGAATGAACGATGAAGAATGAACAAAGATCAATGATCAATGAACAATGAACGATGAAAAATAAACAAGGATCAATGATCATTGAAGAATGAACGATGAAGAATGAATAAGGATTAATCATCAATGAATATTGAACAAGGATAAGTGAGCATTGTAGAATGAACGATGAAGATTGAACAAGGATCAATGATCAATTAACAATGAACGATGAATAATGAACAAGGATCAATGATCATTGAAGAATGAACAAGGATCAATGATCAATGAAGAATGAACGATGAATAACGAACAAGAATCAATGATCATTGATGAATGATGAATGAACGATGAATAATGAACAAGGATCAATGATCATTGAAGAATGCACAAGGATCAATGATCAATGAAAAATGAACTTTGAAGAACGAACAAGGATCAATGATCATTTATAAATGAACGATGAATAATGAACAAGGATCAATGATCAATGAAGAATGAATGATCAAGAATGAACAAGGATCAATGATCATTGAAGAAAGAACGATGAAGAATGAACAACGATCAATGATCATTGTAGAATGAACAATGAAGAATCAACAAGGATCAATGATCATTGAAGAATGAACGATGAAGAATGAAGAAGGATCAATGATCAATGAAGAATGAATGATCAAAAATCAACGAAGAATGAATGATCAAAAATCAACAAGTATCAATGAGCATTCAAGAAAGAACAATGAAGAATGAACAAGGATCAATGATCATTGAAGAATGAACAATGAAGAATGAACAAGGATCAATGATTATTGAAAAATAAATGATGAAGAATGAACTAGGATCAATGAGCATTATAGAATGAACGATGAAGAATGAACAAGGATCAATGATCAATAATGCATGAACGATGAAGAATGAACAAGGATCGATGATCATTGAAGAATGAACAATCATGAATGAACAAGGATGAAGGATCCATGAAGAATGAACGATGAAGAATAAACAAGGATCAATGAGCAGTGTAGAATAAACGATGCAGATTGAACAAGGATAAATGATCAATAATTAATGAACAATGAAGAATGAACAAGGATCATTGATCATTGAAGAATTAACGATGAAGAATGAACTAGGTTCAATGATCAATGAAGAATGAACGATGAAGAATCAACAACGATCATTGATCAATGAAGAATAAACGATTAAGAATAAACAAGGATAAATGATTATTGAAGAATGAACGATGAAGAATGAACAAGGATGAATGGTCAGTGAAGAATGAACGATGAAGAATGGACAAGGATCAATGATCAATGAAGAATGAACGATGAAGAATAATCAAGGATCAATGATCAATGAATAATGAACGATGAAGAATGAACAAAGATTAATGATCATTAAAGAATCAACGATGAAGAATGAACAAGGATCAATGATCAATGAAGAATGACATGGATCAATTATCAATGAAGAAAGAACGATGAAGAATGAACAAGGATCAATGATCATTGAAGAATGAACGATGAAGCATTAACAAGCATCAATGATCATTGAAGAATGAACGATGAAGAATTAACAAGGATCAATGACCAATGAAGCATGAACAAGGATCAATTATCAATGAAGAATGAACGATAAAGAATGAACAAGGACCAATCATCATTGAAGAATGAAAAATGAAGTATTAACAAGGCTCAATGATTAATGAAGAATGAACGATGAAGAATGAACAAGGATCAATGCTCATTGAAGAATGAACGATGAAGAATGAACAAGGATCAATGATCAATGAACAATGAACGATGAAAAATGAATAAGGATTAATGATCATTGAAGAATGAACAATGAAGAATGAAAAAAGATTAATGATCAATGAATAATGAACAAGGATAAATGATCAATAATGAATGAAAGATGAAGAATGAACAAGGATCATTGATCGTTGAAGAATTAACGATGAAGAATGAACTAGGTTCAATGATCAATGAAGAATGAACGATGAAGAATCAACAACGATCATTGATCAATGAAGAATGAACGATTAAGAATGAACAAGGATCAATGATCATTGAAGAATGAACGATGAAGAATGAACAAGGATGAATGGTCAATGAAGAATGAACGATAAAGAATAAACAAGGATCAATGATCAATGAAGAATAGACGATGAAGAATGAACAAGGATCAATGATCAATGAAGAATGAACGATGAAGAATAATCAAGGATCAATGATCAATGAACAATGAACGATGAAGAATGAACAAAGATTAATGATCATTGAAGAATCAACGATGAAGAATGAACAAGGATCAATTATCAATGAAGAATGAACAAGGATCAATTATCAATGAAGAATGAACGATGAAGAATTAACAAGGATCAATGATCATTGAAGAATGAACGATGAAGGATTAACATGGATCAATGATTAATGAAGAATGAACGATGAAGAATAAACAAGGATCAATGCTCATTGAAGAATGAACGATGAAGAATGAATAAAGATCAATGATCAATGAACAATGAACGATGAAAAATGAACAAGGATCAATGATCATTGAAGAATGAACGATGAAGAATGAATAAGGATTAATGATCAATGAATATTGAACAAGGATAAATGAGCATTGTAGAATGAACGATGAAGAATGAACAAGGATCAATGATCAATGAACAAGGAATGATGAATAATGAACAAGGATCAATGATCATTGAAGAATGAACAAGGATCAATGATCAATGAAGAATGAATGATGAAGAACGAACAAGGATAAATGATCATTGATGAATGAACGATGAATAATGAACAAGAATCAATGATCAATGAAGAATGAATGATCAAGAATGAACAAGGATCAATGATCATTAAAGAAAGAACGATGAAGAATGAACAACGATCAATGATCATTGTAGAATGAACAATGAAGAATCAACAAGGATCAATGATCATTGAAGAATGAAGAAGGATTAATGATCAATGAAGAATGAATGATCAAGAATCAAAAAGTATCAATGATCATTTAAGAAAGAACGATGAAGAATGAATAAGGATCAATGATCATAGAAGAATGAACAATGAAGAATGAACAAAAAGCACTGATTATTGAAAAATGAACGATGAAGAATGAACTAGGATCAATGAGCATTGTAGAATGAACGATGAAGAATGAACAAGGATCAATGATCAATAATGCATTAACGATGAAGAATGAACAAGATCAATGATCATTGAAGAATGAACGATCGTGAATGAACAAGGATCAATGATCCATGAAGAATGAACGATGAAGAATAAACAAGGATCAATGAGCATTGTAGAATGAACGATGCAGAATGAACAAGGATCAATGATCAATAATGAATGAAAGATGAAGAATGAACAAGGATCATTGATCGTCGAAGAATTAACGATGAAGAATGAACTAGGTTCAATGATCAATGAAGAATGAACGATGAAGAATGAACAACGATCATTGATCAATGAAGAATGAACGATTAAGAATGAACAAGGATCAATGATCATTGAAGAATGAACGATGAAGAATGAACAAGGATGAATGGTCAATGAAGAATGAACGATAAAGAATAAACAAGGATCAATGATCAATGAAGAATAAACGATGAAGAATGAACAAGGATCAATGATCAATGAAGAATGAACGATGAAGAATGAACAAGGATCTATGATCATTGAAGAATGAACGATGAAGGATTAACAAGGATAAATGATTAATGAAGAATGAACGATGAAGAATAAACAAGGATCAATGCTCATTGAAGAATGAACGATGAAGAATGAATAAAGATCAATGATCAATGAAGAATGAACGATGAAGAATGAATAAGGATTAATGATCAATGAATATTGAACAAGGATAAATGAGCATTGTAGAATGAACGATGAAGATTGAACAAGGATCAATGATCAATTAACAATGAACAATGAATAATGAACAAGGATCAATGATCATTGAAGAATGAACGATGAAGGACTAACAAGGATCATTGATCGTTGAAGAATTAACGATGAAGAATGAACTAGGTTCAATGATCAATGAAGAATGGACGAAGAAGAATCAACAACGATCATTGATCAATGAAGAATGAATGATTAAGAATGAACAAGGATCAACGATCATTGAAGAATGAACGATGAAGATTGAACAAGGATGAATGGTCAATGAAGAATGAACGATGAAGAATAAACAAGGATCAATGATCAATGAAGAATAAACGATGAAGAATGAAAAAGGATCAATGGTCAATGAAGAATGAACGATGAAGAATAATCAAGGATCAATGATCAATGAACAATGAACGATGAAGAATGAACAAAGATTAATGATCATTGAAGAATCAACGATGAAGAATGAACAAGGATCAATTATCAAAGAAGAATGAACAAGGATCAATTATCAATGAAGAATGAACGATGAAGAATTAACAAGGATCAATGATCATTGAAGAATGAACGATGAAGGATTAACAAGGATCAATGATTAATGAAGAATGAACGATGAAGAAGAAACAAGGATCAATGCTCATTGAAGAATGAACGATGAAGAATGAACAAAGATCAATGATCAATGAACAATGAACGATGAAAAATGAACAAGGATCAATGATCATTGAAGAATGAACGATGAAGAATGAATAAGGATTAATGATCAATGAATATTGAACAAGGATAAATGAGCATTGTGGAATGAACGATGAAGATTGAACAAGGATCAATGATCAATTAACAATGAACGATGAATAATGAACAAGGATCAATGATCATGGAAGAATGAACAAGGATCAATGATCAATGAAGAATGAACGATGAATAACGAACAAGAATCAATGATCATTGATAAATGATGAATGAACGATGAATAATGAACAAGGATCAATGATCATTGAAGAATGCACAAGGATCAATGATCAATGAAGAATGAACTATGAAGAACGAACAAGGATCAATGATCATTTATAAATGAACGATGAATAATGAACAAGGATCAATGATCAATGAAGAATGAATGATCAAGAATGAACAAGGATCAATGATCATTGAAGAAAGAACCATGAAGAATGAACAACGATCAATGATCATTGTAGAATGAACAATGAAGAATCAACAAGGATCAATGATCATTGAAGAATGAACGATGAAGAATGAAGAAGGATCAATGATCAATGAAGAATGAATGATCAAAAATCAACAAGTATCAATGATCATTGAAGAAAGAACAATGAAGAATGAACAAGGATCAATGATCATTGAAGAATGAACAAGGATCAATGATTATTGAAAAATGAACGATGAAGAATGAACTAGGATCAATGAGCATTATAGAATGAACGATGAAGAATGAACAAGGATCAATGATCAATAATGCATGAACGATGAAGAATGAACAAGGATCAATGATCATTGAAGAATGAACGATCATGAATGAACAAGGATGAAAGATCCATGAAGAATGAACGATGAAGAATAAACAAGGATCAATGAGCATTGTAGAATAAACGATGCAGAATGAACAAGGATCAATGATCAATAATAAATGAACGATGAAGAATGAACAAGGATCATTGATCATAGAAGAATTAACGATGAAGAATGAACTAGGTTCAATGATCAATGAAGAATGAACGATGAAGAATCAATAACGATCATTGATCAATGAAGAATAAACGATTAAGAATAAACAAGGAACAATGATCAATGAAGAATAAACGATGAAGAATGAACAAGGATCAATGATCAATGAACAATGAACGATGAAGAATGAACAAAGATTAATGATCATTGAAGAATCAATGATGAAGAATGAACAAGGATCAATTATCAATGAAGAATGAACAAGGATCAATTATCAATGAAGAATGAACGATGAAGAATGAACAAGGATCAATGATAATTGAAGAATGAACGATGAAGGATTAACAAGGATCAATGACTAATGGAGAATGAACGATGAAGAATAAACAAGGATCAATGCTCATTGAAGAATGAACGATGAAGAATGAATAAAAATCAATGATCAATGAACAATGAACGATGAAAAATGAACAAGGATCAATGATCATTGAAGAATGAACGATGAAGAATGAATAAGGATTAATGATCAAAGAATATTGAACAAGGATAAATGAGCATTGTAGAATGAACGATGAAGAATGAACAAGGATCAATGATCAATGAACAAGGAATGATGAATAATGAACAAGGATCAATGATCATTGAAGAATGAACAAGGATCAATGATCAATGAAGAATGAATGATGAAGAACGAACAAGGATAAATGATCATTGATGAATGAACGATGAATAATGAACAAGAATCAATGATCAATGAAGAATGAATGATCTAGAATGAACAAGGATCAATGATCATTGAAGAAAGAACGATGAAGAATGAACAACGATCAATGATCATTGTAGAATGAACAATGAAGAATCAACAAGGATCAATGATCATTGAAGAATGAAGAAGGATCAATGATCAATGAAGAATGAATGATCAAGAATCAAAAAGTATCAATGATCATTTAAGAAAGAACGATGAAGAATGAACAAGGATCAATGATCATAGAAGAATGAACAATGAAGAATGAACAAAAATCACTGATTATTGAAAAATGAACAATGAAGAATGAACTAGGATCAATGAGCATTGTAGAATGAACGATGAAGAATGAACAAGGATCAATGATCAATAATGCATTAACGATGAAGAATGAACAAGATCAATGATCATTGAAGAATGAACGATCGTGAATGAACAAGGATCAATGATCCATGAAGAATGAACGATGAAGAATAAACAAGGATCAATGAGCATTGTAGAATGAACGATGCAGAATGAACAAGGATCAATGATCAATAATGAATGAAAGATGAAGAATGAACAAGGATCATTGATCGTCGAAGAATTAACGATGAAGAATGAACTAGGTTCAATGATCAATGAAGAATGAACGATGAAGAATGAACAACGATCATTGATCAATGAAGAATGAACGATTAAGAATGAACAAGGATCAATGATCATTGAAGAATGAACGATGAAGAATGAACAAGGATGAATTGTCAATGAAGAATGAACGATAAAGAATAAACAAGGATCAATGATCAATGAAGAATAAACGATGAAGAATGAACAAGGATCAATGATCAATGAAGAATGAACGATGAAGAATAATCAAGGATCAATGACAATGAACAATGAACGATGAAGAATGAACAAAGATTAATGATCATTGAAGATCAACGATGAAGAATGAACAAGGATCAATTATCAATGAAGAATGAACAAGGATCAATTATCAATGAAGAATGAACGATGAAGAATGAACAAGGATCAATGATCATTGAAGAATGAACGATGAAGGATTAACAAGGATCAATGATTAATGAAGAATGAACGATGAAGAATAAACAAGGATCAATGCTCATTGAAGAATGAACGATGAAGAATGAATAAAGATCAATGATCAATGAACAATGAACGATGAAAAATGAACAAGGATCAATGATCATTGAAGAATGAACGATGAAGAATGAATAAGGATTAATGATCAATGAATATTGAACAAGGATAAATGAGCATTGTAGAATGAACGATGAAGATTGAACAAGGATCAATGATCAATTAACAATGAACGATGAATAATGAACAAGGATCAATGATCATTGAAGAATGAACGATGAAGGATTAACAAGGATCATTGATCGTTGAAGAATTAACGATGAAGAATGAACTAGGTTCAATGATCAATGAAGAATGGACGATGAAGAATCAACAGCGATCATTGATCAATGAAGAATGAACGATTAAGAATGAACAAGGATCAACGATCATTGAAGAATGAACGATGAAGATTGAACAAGGATGAATGGTCAATGAAGAATGAACGATTAAGAATAAACAAGGATCAATGATCAATGAAGAATAAACGATGAAGAATGAAAAAGGATGAATGGTCAATGAAGAATGAACGATGAAGAATAATCAAGGATCAATGATCAATGAACAATGAACGATGAAGAATGAACAAAGATTAATGATCATTGAAGAATCAACGATGAAGAATGAACAAGGATCAATTATCAAAGAAGAATGAACAAGGATCAATTATCAATGAAGAATGAACGATGAAGAATTAACAAGGATCAATGATCATTGAAGAATGAACGATGAAGGATTAACAAGGATCAATGATTAATGAAGAATGAACGATGAAGAAGAAACAAGGATCAATGCTCATTGAAGAATGAACGATGAAGAATGAACAAAGATCAATGATCAATGAACAATGAACGATGAAAAATGAACAAGGATCAATGATCATTGAAGAATGAACGATGAAGAATGAATAAGCATTAATGATCAATGAATATTGAACAAGGATAAATGAGCATTGTAGAATGAACGATGAAGATTGAACAAGGATCAATGATCAATTAACAATGAACGATGAATAATGAACAAGGATCAATGATCATTGAAGAATGAACAAGGATCAATGATCAATGAAGAATGAACGATGAATAACGAACAAGAATCAATGATCATTGATGAATGATGAATGAACGATGAATAATGAACAAGGATCAATGATCATTGAAGAATGCACAAGGATCAATGATCAATGAAAAATGAACTATGAAGAACGAACAAGGATCAATGATCATTTATAAATGAACGATGAATAATGAACAAGGATTAATGATCAATGAAGAATGAATGATCAAGAATGAACAAGGATCAATGATCATTGAAGAAAGAACGATGAAGAATGAACAACGATCAATGATCATTGTAGAATGAACAATGAAGAATCAACAAGGATCAATGATCATTGAAGAATGAACGATGAAGAATGAAGAAGGATCAATGATCAATGAAGAATGAATGATCAAAAATCAACAACTATCAATGATCATTGAAGAAAGAACAATGAAGAATGAACAAGGATCAATGATCATTGAAGAATGAACAAGGATCAATGATTATTGAAAAATGAACGATGAAGAATGAACTAGGATCAATGAGCATTATAGAATGAACGATGAAGAATGAACAAGGATCAATGATCAATAATGCATGAACGATGAAGAATGAACAAGGATCAATGATCATTGAAGAATGAACGATCATGAATGAACAAGGATGAAAGATCCATGAAGAATGAACGATGAAGAATAAACAAGGATCAATGAGCATTGTAGAATAAACGATGCAGCTTGAACAAGGATCAATGATCAATAATAAATGAACGATGAAGAATGAACAAGGATCATTGATCATAGAAGAATTAACGATGAAGAATGAACTAAGTTCAATGATCAATGAAGAATGAACGATGAAGAATCAACAACGATCATTGATCAATGAAGAATAAACGATTAAGAATAAACAAGGAACAATGATCAATGAAGAATAAACGATGAAGAATGAACTAGGATCCATGATCAATGAACAATGAACGATGAAGAATGAACAAAGATTAATGATCATTGAAGAATCAATGATGAAGAATGAACAAGGATCAATTATCAATGAAGAATGAACAAGGATCAATTATCAATGAAGAATGAACGATGAAGAATGAACAAGGATCAATGATCATTGAAGAATGAACGATGAAGGATTAACAAGGATCAATGACTAATGGAGAATGAACGATGAAGAATAAACAAGGATCAATGCTCATTGAAGAATGAACGATGAAGAATGAACAAAGATCAATGATCAATGAATAATGAACGATGAAAAATGAACAAGGATCAATGATCATTGAAGAATGAACGATGAAGAATGAATAAATATTAATGATCAATGAATATTGAACAAGGATAAATGAGCATTGTAGAATGAACGATGAAGATTGAACAAGGATCAATGATCAATTAACAATGAACGATGAATAATGAACAAGGATCAATGATCATTGAAGAATGAACGATGAAGGATTAACAAGGATCAATGATTAATGAAGAATGAACGATGAAGAATAAACAAGGATCAATGCTCATTGAACAATGAACGATTAAGAATGAACAAAGGTCAATGATCAATGAACAATGAACGATGAAAAATGAACAAGGATCAATGATCATTGAAGAATGAACGATGAAGAATGAATAAGGATTAATGATCAATGAATATTGAACAAGGATAAATGAGCATTGTAGAATGAACGATGAAGATTGAACAAGGATCAATGATCAATTAACAATGAACGATGAATAATGAACAAGGATCAATGATCATTAAAGAATGAACAAGGATCAATGATCAATGAAGAATGAACGATGAATAACAAACAAGAATCAATGATTATTGATGAATGATGAATGAACGATGAATAATGAACAAGGATCAATGATCATTGAAGAATGCAGAAGGATCAATGATCAATGAAGAATGAACTATGAAGAACGAACAAGGATCAATGATCATTGATGAATGAACGATGAATAATGAACAAGGATCAATGATCAATGAAGAATGAATGATCAAGAATGAACAAGGATCAATGATCATTGAAGAAAGAACGATGAAGAATGAACAACGATCAATGATCATTTTAGAATGAACAATAAATAATCAACAAGGATCAATGATCATTAAAGAATGAACGAAGAAGAATGATGAAGGATCAATGATCAATGAAGAATGAATGATCAAAAATCAACAAGTATCAATGATCATTGAAGAAAGAACAATGAAGAATGAACAAGGATCAATGATCATTGAAGAATGAACAATGAAGAATGAACAAGGATCAGTGATTATTGAAAAATGAACGATGAAGAATGAACTAGGATCAATTAGCATTATAGAATGAACGATGAAGAATGAACAAGGATCAATGATCAATAATGCATGAACGATGAAGAATGAACAAGGATCAATGATCATTGAAGAATGAACGATCATGAATGAATAAGGATGAATGATCCATGAAGAATGAACGATGAAGAATAAACAAGGATCAATGAGCATTGTAGAATAAACGATGCAGAATGAACAAGGATCAATGATCAATAATGAATGAACGATGAAGAATGAACAAGGATCATTGATCATTGAAGAATTAACGATGAAGAATGAGATAGGTTCAACGATCAATGAAGAATGAACGATGAAGAATCAACTACGATCTTTGATCAATGAAGAATAAACGATTAAGAATAAACAAGGATCAATGATCATTGAAGAATGAACGATGAAGAATGAACAAGGATGAATGGTCAATGAAGAATGAACGATGAAGAATAAACAAGGATAAATGATCAATGAAGAATAAACGATGAAGAATGAACAAGGATCAATGATCAATGAAGAATGACATGGATCAATTATCAATGAAGAAAGAACGATGAAGAATGAACAAGGATCAATGATAATTGAAGAATGAACGATGAAGCATTAACAAGCATCTATGATCATTGAAGAATGAACGATGAAGAATTAACAAGGATCAATGATCAATGAAGCATGAACAAGGATCAATTATCAATGAAGAATGAACGATAAAGAATGAACAAGAACCAATCATCATTGAAGAATGAATGATGAAGGATTAACAAGGCTCAATGATTAATGAAGAATGAACGATGAAGAATGAACAAGGATCAATGCTCATTGAAGAATGAACGATGAAGAATGAACAAGGATCAATGATAAATGAACAATGAACGATGAAAAATGAACAAGGATCAATGATCATTGAAGAATGAACGATGAAGAATGAATAAGGATTAATGATCAATGAATATTGAACAAGGATAAATGAGCATTGTAGAATGAACGATGAAGATTGAACAAGGATCAATGATCAATTAACAATGAACGATGAATAATGAACAAGGATCAATGATCATTAAAGAATGAACAAGGATCAATGATCAATGAAGAATGAACGATGAATAACAAACAAGAATCAATGATTATTGATGAATGATGAATGAACGATGAATAATGAACAAGGATCAATGATCATTGAAGAATGCAGAAGGATCAATGATCAATGAAGAATGAACTATGAAGAACGAACAAGGATCAATGATCATTGATGAATGAACGATGAATAATGAACAAGGATCAATGATCAATGAAGAATGAATGATCAAGAATGAACAAGGATCAATGATCATTGAAGAAAGAACGATGAAGAATGAACAACGATCAATGATCATTTTAGAATGAACAATAAATAATCAACAAGGATCAATGATCATTAAAGAATGAACGAAGAAGAATGATGAAGGATCAATGATCAATGAAGAATGAATGATCAAAAATCAACAAGTATCAATGATCATTGAAGAAAGAACAATGAAGAATGAACAAGGATCAATGATCATTGAAGAATGAACAATGAAGAATGAACAAGGATCAGTGATTATTGAAAAATGAACGATGAAGAATGAACTAGGATCAATTAGCATTATAGAATGAACGATGAAGAATGAACAAGGATCAATGATCAATAATGCATGAACGATGAAGAATGAACAAGGATCAATGATCATTGAAGAATGAACGATCATGAATGAATAAGGATGAATGATCCATGAAGAATGAACGATGAAGAATAAACAAGGATCAATGAGCATTGTAGAATAAACGATGCAGAATGAACAAGGATCAATGATCAATAATGAATGAACGATGAAGAATGAACAAGGATCATTGATCATTGAAGAATTAACGATGAAGAATGAGATAGGTTCAACGATCAATGAAGAATGAACGATGAAGAATCAACTACGATCTTTGATCAATGAAGAATAAACGATTAAGAATAAACAAGGATCAATGATCATTGAAGAATGAACGATGAAGAATGAACAAGGCTGAATGGTCAATGAAGAATGAACGATGAAGAATAAACAAGGATAAATGATCAATGAAGAATAAACGATGAAGAATGAACAAGGATCAATGATCAATGAAGAATGACATGGATCAATTATCAATGAAGAAAGAACGATGAAGAATGAACAAGGATCAATGATAATTGAAGAATGAACGATGAAGCATTAACAAGCATCTATGATCATTGAAGAATGAACGATGAAGAATTAACAAGGATCAATGATCAATGAAGCATGAACAAGGATCAATTATCAATGAAGAATGAACGATAAAGAATGAACAAGAACCAATCATCATTGAAGAATGAATGATGAAGGATTAACAAGGCTCAATGATTAATGAAGAATGAACGATGAAGAATGAACAAGGATCAATGCTCATTGAAGAATGAACGATGAAGAATGAACAAGGATCAATGATCAATGAACAATGAACGATGAAAAATGAACAAGGATCAATGATCATTGAAGAATGAACGATGAAGAATGAATAAGGATTAATGATCAATGAATATTGAACAAGGATAAATGAGCATTGTAGAATGAACGATGAAGATTGAACAAGGATCAATGATCAATTAACAATGAACGATGAATAATGAACAAGGATCAATGATCATTAAAGAATGAACAAGGATCAATGATCAATGAAGAATGAACGATGAATAACAAACAAGAATCAATGATTATTGATGAATGATGAATGAACGATGAATAATGAACAAGGATCAATGATCATTGAAGAATGCAGAAGGATCAATGATCAATGAAGAATGAACTATGAAGAACGAACAAGGATCAACGATCATTGATGAATGAACGATGAATAATGAACAAGGATCAATGATCAATGAAGAATGAATGATCAAGAATGAACAAGGATCAATGATCATTGAAGAAAGAACGATGAAGAATGAACAACGATCAATGATCATTTTAGAATGAACAATAAATAATCAACAAGGATCAATGATCATTAAAGAATGAACGAAGAAGAATGATGAAGGATCAATGATCAATGAAGAATGAATGATCAAAAATCAACAAGTATCAATGATCATTGAAGAAAGAACAATGAAGAATGAACAAGGATCAATGATCATTGAAGAATGAACAATGAAGAATGAACAAGGATCAGTGATTATTGAAAAATGAACGATGAAGAATGAACTAGGATCAATTAGCATTATAGAATGAACGATGAAGAATGAACAAGGATCAATGATCAATAATGCATGAACGATGAAGAATGAACAAGGATCAATGATCATTGAAGAATGAACGATCATGAATGAATAAGGATGAATGATCCATGAAGAATGAACGATGAAGAATAAACAAGGATCAATGAGCATTGTAGAATAAACGATGCAGAATGAACAAGGATCAATGATCAATAATGAATGAACGATGAAGAATGAACAAGGATCATTGATCATTGAAGAATTAACGATGAAGAATGAGATAGGTTGAACGATCAATGAAGAATGAACGATGAAGAATCAACTACGATCTTTGATCAATGAAGAATAAACGATTAAGAATAAACAAGGATCAATGATCATTGAAGAATGAACGATGAAGAATGAACAAGGATGAATGGTCAATGAAGAATGAACGATGAAGAATAAACAAGGATAAATGATCAATGAAGAATAAACGATGAAGAATGAACAAGGATCAATGATCAATGAAGAATGACATGGATCAATTATCAATGAAGAAAGAACGATGAAGAATGAACAAGGATCAATGATAATTGAAGAATGAACGATGAAGCATTAACAAGCATCTATGATCATTGAAGAATGAACGATGAAGAATTAACAAGGATCAATGATCAATGAAGCATGAACAAGGATCAATTATCAATGAAGAATGAACGATAAAGAATGAACAAGAACCAATCATCATTGAAGAATGAATGATGAAGGATTAACAAGGCTCAATGATTAATGAAGAATGAACGATGAAGAATGAACAAGGATCAATGCTCATTGAAGAATGAACGATGAAGAATGAACAAGGATCAATGATCAATGAACAATGAACGATGAAAAATGAACAAGGATCAATGATCATTGAAGAATGAACGATGAAGAATGAATAAGGATTAATGATCAATGAATATTGAACAAGGATAAATGAGCATTGTAGAATGAACGATGAAGATTGAACAAGGATCAATGATCAATTAACAATGAACGATGAATAATGAACAAGGATCAATGATCATTAAAGAATGAACAAGGATCAATGATCATTGAAGAATGAACGATGAATAACAAACAAGAATCAATGATTATTGATGAATGATGAATGAACGATGAATAATGAACAAGGATCAATGATCATTGAAGAATGCACGAGGATCAATGATCAATGAAGAATGAACTATGAAGAACGAACAAGGATCAATGATCATTGATGAATGAACGATGAATAATGAACAAGGATCAATGATCAATGAAGAATGAATGATCAAGAATGAACAAGGATCAATGATCATTGAAGAAAGAACGATGAAGAATGAACAACGATCAATGATCATTGTAGAATGAACAATGAAGAATCAACAAGGATCAATGATCATTAAAGAATGAACGATGAAGAATGATGAAGGATCAATGATCAATGAAGAATGAATGATCAAAAATCAACAAGTATCAATGATCATTGAAGAAAGAACAATGAAGAATGAACAAGGATCAATGATCATTAAAGAATGAACAATGAAGAATGAACAAGGATCAGTGATTATTGAAAAATGAACGATGAAGAATGAACTAGGATCAATTAGCATTATAGAATGAACGATGAAGAATGAACAAGGATCAATGATCAATAATGCATGAACGATGAAGAATGAACAAGGATCAATGATCATTGAAGAATGAACGATCATGAATGAATAAGGATGAATGATCCATGAAGAATGAACGATGAAGAATAAACAAGGATCAATGAGCATTGTAGAATAAACGATGCAGAATGAACAAGGATCAATGATCAATAATGAATGAACGATGAAGAATGAACAAGGATCATTGATCATTGAAGAATTAATGATGAAGAATGAGATAGGTTCAATGATCAATGAAGAATGAACGATGAAGAATCAACTACGATCTTTGATCAATGAAGAATAAACGATTAAGAATAAACAAGGATCAATGATCATTGAAGAATGAACGATGAAGAATGAACAAGGATGAATGGTCAATGAAGAATGAACGATGAAGAATAAACAAGAATAAATGATCAATGAAGAATAAACGATGAAGAATGAACAAGGATCAATGATCAATGAAGAATGACATGGATCAATTATCAATGAAGAAAGAACGATGAAGAATGAACAAGGATCAATGATAATTGAAGAATGAACGATGAAGCATTAACAAGCATCTATGATCATTGAAGAATGAACGATGAAGAATTAACAAGGATCAATGATCAATGAAGCATGAACAAGGATCAATTATCAATGAAGAATGAACGATAAAGAATGAACAAGAACCAATCATCATTGAAGAATGAATGATGAAGGATTAACAAGGCTCAATGATTAATGAAGAATGAACGATGAAGAATGAACAAGGATTAATGCTCATTGAAGAATGAACGATGAAGAATGAACAAGGATCAATGATCAATGAACAATGAACGATGAAAAATGAACAAGGATCAATGATCATTGAAGAATGAACCATGAAGAATTAAAAAAGATTAATGATCAATGAATAATGAACAAGGATAAATGAGCATAGTAGAATGAACGATGAAGAATGAACAAGGATCAATGATCAATGAACAAGGAATGATGAATAATGAACAAGGATCAATGATCATTGAAGAATGAACATGGATCAATGATCAATGAAGAATGAACGATGAAGAACGAACAAGGATAAATGACCATTGATGAATGAACGATGAATAATGAACAAGGATCAATGATCAATGAAGAATGAATGATCAAGAATGAACAAGGATCAATGATCATTGAAGAAAGAACGATGAAGAATGAACAACGATCAATTATCATTGTAGAATGAACAATGAAAAATCAACAAGGATCAATGATCATTGAAGAATGAAGAAGGATCAATGATCAATGAAGAATGAATGATCAAGAATCAACAAGTATCAATGATCATTTAAGAAAGAACGATGAAGAATGAACAAAAATCACTGATTATTGAAAAATGAACGATGAAGAATGAACTAGGATCAATGAGCATTGTAGAATGAACGATGAAGAATGAACAAGGATCAATGATCAATAATGCATTAACGATGAAGAATGAACAAGATCAATGATCATTGAAGAATGAACGATCGTGAATGAACAAGGATCAATGATCCATGAAGAATGAACGATGAAGAATAAACAAGGATCAATGAGCATTGTAGAATAAACGATGCAGAATGTACAAGGATCAATGATCAATAATGAATGAACGATGAAGAATGAACAAGGATCATTGATCGTTGAAGAATTGACGATGAAGAATGAACAAGGATGAATGGTCAATGAAGAATGAACGATGAAGAATAAACAAGGATCAATGATCAATGAAGAATAAACGATGAAGAATGAACAAGGATCAATGATCAATGAACAATGAACGATGAAGAATGAACAAAGATTAATGATCATTGAAGAATCAACGATGAAGAATGAACAAGGATCAATTATCAATGAAGAATGAACAAGGATCCATTATCAATGAAGAATGAACGATGAAGAATGAACAAGGATCAATGATCATTGAAGAATGAACGATGAAGGATTAACAAGGATCAATGATTAATGAAGAATGAACGATGAAGAATAAACAAGGATCAATGCTTATTGAAGAATGAACGATGAAGAATGAACAAAGATCAATGATCAATGAACAATGAACGATGAAAAATGAACAAGGATTAATGATCATTGAAGAATGAACGATGAAGAATGAATAAATATTAATGATCAATGAATATTGAACAAGGATAAATGAGCATTGTAGAATGAACGATAAAGATTGAACAAGGATCAATGATCAATTAACAATGAACGATGAATAATGAACAAGGATCAATGATCATTGAAGAATGAACGATGAAGGATTAACAAGGATCAATGATTAATGAAGAATGAACGATGAAGAATAAACAAGGATCAATGCTCATTGAAGAATGAACGATGAAGAATGAACGATGAAGAATGAACAAAGGTCAATAATCAATGAACAATGAACGATGAAAAATGAACAAGGATCAATGATCATTGAAGAATGAACGATGAAGAATGAATAAGGATTAATGATCAATGAATATTGAACAAGGATAAATGAGCATTGTAGAATGAACGATGAAGATTGAACAAGGATCAATGATCAATTAACAATGAACGATGAATAATGAACAAGGATCAATGATCATTAAAGAATGAACAAGGATCAATGATCAATGAAGAATGAACGATGAATAACAAACAACAATCAATGATTATTGATGAATGATGAATGAACGATGAATAATGAACAAGGATCAATGATCATTGAAGAATGCACAAGGATCAATGATCAATGAAGAATGAACTATGAAGAACGAACAAGGATCAATGATCATTGATGAATGAACGATGAATAATGAAGAAGGATCAATGATCAATGAAGAATGAATGATCAAGAATGAACAAGGATCAATGATCATTGAAGAAAGAACGATGAAGAATGAACAACGATCAATGATCATTGTAGAATGAACAATGAAGAATCAACAAGGATCAATGATCATTGAAGAATGAACGATGAAGAATGATGAAGGATCAATGATCAATGAAGAAGGAATGATCAAAAATCAACAACTATCAATGATCATTGAAGAAAGAACAATGAAGAATGAACAAGGATCAATGATCATTGAAGAATGAACAATGAAGAATGAACAAGGATCAATGATTATTGAAAAATGAACGATGAAGAATGAACTAGGATCAATTAGCATTATAGAATGAACGATGAAGAATGAACAAGGATCAATGATCAATAATGCATGAACGATGAAGAATAAACAAGGATCAATGATCATTGAAGAATGAACGATCATGAATGAATAAGGATGAATGATCCATGAAGAATGAACGATGAAGAATAAACAAGGATCAATGAGCATTGTAGAATAAACGATGCAGAATGAACAAGGATCAATGATCAATAATGAATGAACGATGAAGAATGAACAAGGATCATGGATCATTGAAGAATTAACGATGAAGAATGAGATAGGTTCAATGATCATTGAAGAATGAACGATGAAGAATCAACTACGATCTTTGATCAATGAAGAATAAACGATTAAGAATAAACAAGGATCAATGATCATTGAAGAATGAACGATGAAGAATGAACAAGGATGAATGGTCAATGAAGAATGCACGATGAAGAATAAACAAGGATCAACGATCAATGAAGAATAAACGATGAAGAATGAACAAGGATCAATGATCAATGAAGAATGATATGGATCAATTATCAATGAAGAAAGAACGATGAAGAATGAACAAGGATCAATGATAATTGAAGAATGAACGATGAAGCATTAACAAGCATCTATGATCATTGAAGAATGAACGATGAAGAATTAACAAGGATCAATGATCAATGAAGCATGAACAAGGATCAATTATCAATGAAGAATGAACGATAAAGAATGAACAAGGACCAATCATCATTGAAGAATGAATGATGAAGGATTAACAAGGCTCAATGATTAATGAAGAATGAACGATGAAGAATGAACAAGGATCAATGCTCATCGAAGAATGAACGATGAAGAATGAACAAGGATCAATGATCAATGAACAATGAACGATGAAAAATGAACAAGGATCAATGATCATTGAAGAATAAACGATGAAGAATTAAAAAAGATTAATGATCAATGAATAATGAACAAGGATAAATGAGCATAGTAGAATGAACGATGAAGAATGAACAAGGATCAATGATCAATGAACAAGGAATGATGAATAATGAACAAGGATCAATGATCATTGAAGAATGAACAAGGATCAATGATCAATGAAGAATGAATGATCAAGAATGAACATGGATCAACGATCATTGAAGAAAGAACGATGAAGAATGAACAACGATCAATGATCATTGTAGAATGAACAATGAAGAATCAACAAGGATCAATGATCATTGAAGAATGAACGATGAAGAATGAAAAAGGATCAATGATCAATGAAGAATGAATGATCAAGAATCAACAAGTATCAATGATCATTGAAGAAAGAACGATGAAGAACGCATAAGGATCAATGATCATAGAAGAATGAACAATGAAGAATGAACAAAGATCAATGATTATTGAAAAATGAACGATGAAGAATGAACTAGGATCAATGGGCATTGTAGAATGAACGATGAAGAATGAACAAGGATCAATGATCATTGAAGAATGAACGATGAAGAATTAAAAAAGATTAATGATCAATGAATAATGAACGAGGATAAATGAGCATAGTAGAATGAACGATGAAGAATGAACAAGGATCAATGATCAATGAACAAGGAATGATGAATAATGAACAAGGATCAATGATCATTGAAGAATGAACAAGGATCAATGATCAATGAAGAATGAACGATGAAGAACGAACAAGGATCGATGACCATTGATGAATGAACGATGAATAATGAACAAGGATCAATGATCAATGAAGAATGAATGATCAAGAATGAACAATGAAGAGTCAACAAGGATCAATGATCATTGAAGAATGAACGATGAAGAATGAAAAAGGATCAATGATCGTTGAAGAATGAAAGACCAAGAATCAACAAGTATCAATGATCATTGAAGAAAGAACGATGAAGAACGAATAAGGATCAATGATCATAGAAGAATGAACAATGAAGAATGAACAAAGATCAATTATTATTGAAAAATGAACGATGAATAATGAACTAGGATCAATGAGCATTGTAGAATGAACGATGAAGAATGAACAAGGATCAATGATCATTGAAGAATGAACAATGAAGAATGAACAAGGATCAATGATTATTGAAAAATGAACGATGAAGAATGAACTAGGATCAATTAGCATTATAGAATGAACGATGAAGAATGAACAAGGATCAATGATCAATAATGCATGAACGATGAAGAATAAACAAGGATCAATGATCATTGAAGAATGAACGATCATGAATGAATAAGGATGAATGATCCATGAAGAATGAACGATGAAGAATAAACAAGGATCAATGAGCATTGTAGAATAAACGATGCAGAATGAACAAGGATTAATGATCAATAATGAATGAACGATGAAGAATGAACAAGGATCATGGATCATTGAAGAATTAACGATGAAGAATGAGATAGGTTCAATGATCATTGAAGAATGAACGATGAAGAATCAACTACGATCTTTGATCAATGAAGAATAAACGATTAAGAATAAACAAGGATCAATGATCATTGAAGAATGAACGATGAAGAATGAACAAGGATGAATGGTCAATGAAGAATGCACGATGAAGAATAAACAAGGATCAACGATCAATGAAGAATAAACGATGAAGAATGAACAAGGATCAATGATCAATGAAGAATGATATGGATCAATTATCAATGAAGAAAGAACGATGAAGAATGAACAAGGATCAATGATAATTGAAGAATGAACGATGAAGCATTAACAAGCATCTATGATCATTGAAGAATGAACGATGAAGAATTAACAAGGATCAATGATCAATGAAGCATGAACAAGGATCAATTATCAATGAAGAATGAACGATAAAGAATGAACAAGGACCAATCATCATTGAAGAATGAATGATGAAGGATTAACAAGGCTCAATGATTAATGAAGAATGAACGATGAAGAATGAACAAGGATCAATGCTCATCGAAGAATGAACGATGAAGAATGAACAAGGATCAATGATCAATGAACAATGAACGATGAAAAATGAACAAGGATCAATGATCATTGAAGAATAAACGATGAAGAATTAAAAAAGATTAATGATCAATGAATAATGAACAAGGATAAATGAGCATAGTAGAATGAACGATGAAGAATGAACAAGGATCAATGATCAATGAACAAGGAATGATGAATAATGAACAAGGATCAATGATCATTGAAGAATGAACAAGGATCAATGATCAATGAAGAATGAATGATCAAGAATGAACATGGATCAACGATCATTGAAGAAAGAACGATGAAGAATGAACAACGATCAATGATCATTGTAGAATGAACAATGAAGAATCAACAAGGATCAATGATCATTGAAGAATGAACGATGAAGAATGAAAAAGGATCAATGATCAATGAAGAATGAATGATCAAGAATCAACAAGTATCAATGATCATTGAAGAAAGAACGATGAAGAACGCATAAGGATCAATGATCATAGAAGAATGAACAATGAAGAATGAACAAAGATCAATGATTATTGAAAAATGAACGATGAAGAATGAACTAGGATCAATGGGCATTGTAGAATGAACGATGAAGAATGAACAAGGATCAATGATCATTGAAGAATGAACGATGAAGAATTAAAAAAGATTAATGATCAATGAATAATGAACAAGGATAAATGAGCATAGTAGAATGAACGATGAAGAATGAACAAGGATCAATGATCAATGAACAAGGAATGATGAATAATGAACAAGGATCAATGATCATTGAAGAATGAACAAGGATCAATGATCAATGAAGAATGAACGATGAAGAACGAACAAGGATCGATGACCATTGATGAATGAACGATGAATAATGAACAAGGATCAATGATCAATGAAGAATGAATGATCAAGAATGAACAATGAAGAGTCAACAAGGATCAATGATCATTGAAGAATGAACGATGAAGAATGAAAAAGGATCAATGATCGTTGAAGAATGAAAGACCAAGAATCAACAAGTATCAATGATCATTGAAGAAAGAACGATGAAGAACGAATAAGGATCAATGATCATAGAAGAATGAACAATGAAGAATGAACAAAGATCAATTATTATTGAAAAATGAACGATGAATAATGAACTAGGATCAATGAGCATTGTAGAATGAGCGATGAAGAATGAACAAGGATCAATGATCATTGAAGAATGAACGATCATGAATGAACAAGGATCAATGATCCATGAAGATTGAACGATGAAGAATAAACAAGGATCAATGAGAATTGTAGAATAAACGATGCAGAATGAACAAGGATCAATGATCAATAATGAATGAACAATGAAGAATGAACAAGTACCAATCATCATCGAAGAATGAACGATGAAGGATTAAAAAGGCTCAATGATTAATGAAGAATGAATGATGAAGAATGAACAAGGATCAATGCTCATTGAAGAATCAACGATGAAGAATGAACAAGGATCAATGATTATTGAAAAATGAACGATGAAGAATGAACTAGGATCAATTAGCATTATAGAATGAACGATGAAGAATGAACAAGGATCAATGATCAATAATGCATGAACGATGAAGAATAAACAAGGATCAATGATCATTGAAGAATGAACGATCATGAATGAATAAGGATGAATGATCCATGAAGAATGAACGATGAAGAATAAACAAGGATCAATGAGCATTGTAGAATAAACGATGCAGAATGAACAAGGATCAATGATCAATAATGAATGAACGATGAAGAATGAACAAGGATCATGGATCATTGAAGAATTAACGATGAAGAATGAGATAGGTTCAATGATCATTGAAGAATGAACGATGAAGAATCAACTACGATCTTTGATCAATGAAGAATAAACGATTAAGAATAAACAAGGATCAATGATCATTGAAGAATGAACGATGAAGAATGAACAAGGATGAATGGTCAATGAAGAATGCACGATGAAGAATAAACAAGGATCAACGATCAATGAAGAATAAACGATGAAGAATGAACAAGGATCAATGATCAATGAAGAATGATATGGATCAATTATCAATGAAGAAAGAACGATGAAGAATGAACAAGGATCAATGATAATTGAAGAATGAACGATGAAGCATTAACAAGCATCTATGATCATTGAAGAATGAACGATGAAGAATTAACAAGGATCAATGATCAATGAAGCATGAACAAGGATCAATTATCAATGAAGAATGAACGATAAAGAATGAACAAGGACCAATCATCATTGAAGAATGAATGATGAAGGATTAACAAGGCTCAATGATTAATGAAGAATGAACGATGAAGAATGAACAAGGATCAATGCTCATCGAAGAATGAACGATGAAGAATGAACAAGGATCAATGATCAATGAACAATGAACGATGAAAAATGAACAAGGATCAATGATCATTGAAGAATAAACGATGAAGAATTAAAAAAGATTAATGATCAATGAATAATGAACAAGGATAAATGAGCATAGTAGAATGAACGATGAAGAATGAACAAGGATCAATGATCAATGAACAAGGAATGATGAATAATGAACAAGGATCAATGATCATTGAAGAATGAACAAGGATCAATGATCAATGAAGAATGAATGATCAAGAATGAACATGGATCAACGATCATTGAAGAAAGAACGATGAAGAATGAACAACGATCAATGATCATTGTAGAATGAACAATGAAGAATCAACAAGGATCAATGATCATTGAAGAATGAACGATGAAGAATGAAAAAGGATCAATGATCAATGAAGAATGAATGATCAAGAATCAACAAGTATCAATGATCATTGAAGAAAGAACGATGAAGAACGCATAAGGATCAATGATCATAGAAGAATGAACAATGAAGAATGAACAAAGATCAATGATTATTGAAAAATGAACGATGAAGAATGAACTAGGATCAATGGGCATTGTAGAATGAACGATGAAGAATGAACAAGGATCAATGATCATTGAAGAATGAACGATGAAGAATTAAAAAAGATTAATGATCAATGAATAATGAACAAGGATAAATGAGCATAGTAGAATGAACGATGAAGAATGAACAAGGATCAATGATCAATGAACAAGGAATGATGAATAATGAACAAGGATCAATGATCATTGAAGAATGAACAAGGATCAATGATCAATGAAGAATGAACGATGAAGAACGAACAAGGATCGATGACCATTGATGAATGAACGATGAATAATGAACAAGGATCAATGATCAATGAAGAATGAATGATCAAGAATGAACAATGAAGAGTCAACAAGGATCAATGATCATTGAAGAATGAACGATGAAGAATGAAAAAGGATCAATGATCGTTGAAGAATGAAAGACCAAGAATCAACAAGTATCAATGATCATTGAAGAAAGAACGATGAAGAACGAATAAGGATCAATGATCATAGAAGAATGAACAATGAAGAATGAACAAAGATCAATTATTATTGAAAAATGAACGATGAATAATGAACTAGGATCAATGAGCATTGTAGAATGAACGATGAAGAATGAACAAGGATCAATGATCATTGAAGAATGAACGATCATGAATGAACAAGGATCAATGATCCATGAAGATTGAACGATGAAGAATAAACAAGGATCAATGAGAATTGTAGAATAAACGATGCAGAATGAACAAGGATCAATGATCAATAATGAATGAACAATGAAGAATGAACAAGTACCAATCATCATCGAAGAATGAACGATGAAGGATTAAAAAGGCTCAATGATTAATGAAGAATGAATGATGAAGAATGAACAAGGATCAATGCTCATTGAAGAATCAACGATGAAGAATGAACAAGGATCAATGATCAATGAACAATGATCGATGAAAAATGAACAAGGATCAATGATCATTGAAGAATGAACGATGAAGAATTAAAAAAGATTAATGATCAATGAATAATGAACAAGGATAAATGAGCATAGTAGAATGAACGATAAAGAATGAACAAGGATCAATGATCAATGAACAAGGAATGATGAATAATAAACAAGGATCAATGATCATTGAAGAATGAACAAGGATCAATGATCAATGAAGAATGAATGATCAAGAATGAACATGGATCAACGATCATTGAAGAAAGAACGATGAAGAATGAACAACGATCAATGATCATTGTAGAATGAACAATGAAGAATCAACAAGGATCAATGATCATTGAAGAATGAACGATGAAGAATGAAAAAGGATCAATGATCAATGAAGAATGAATGATCAAGAATCAACAAGTATCAATGATCATTGAAGAAAGAACGATGAAGAACGATGAAGATCAATGATTATAGAAGAATGAACAATGAAGAATGAACAAAGATCAATGATTATTGAAAAATGAACGATGAAGAATGAACTAGGATCAATGGGCATTGTAGAATGAACGATGAAGAATGAACAAGGATCAATGATCATTGAAGAATGAACGATGAAGAATTAAAAAAGATTAATGATCAATGAATAATGAACAAGGATAAATGAGCATAGTAGAATGAACGATGAAGAATGAACAAGGATCAATGATCAATGAACAAGGAATGATGAATAATGAACAAGGATCAATGATCATTGAAGAATGAACAAGGATCAATGATCAATGAAGAATGAACGATGAAGAACGAACAAGGATCAATGACCATTGATGAATGAACGATGAATAATGAACAAGGATCAATGATCAATGAAGAATGAATGATCAAGAATGAACAAGGATCAACGATCATTGAAGAAAGAACGATGAAGAATGAACAACGATCAATGATCATTGTAGAATGAACAATGAAGAGTCAACAAGGATCAATGATCATTGAAGAATGAACGATGAAGAATGAAAAAGGATCAATGATCATTGAAGAATGAAAGACCAAGAATCAACAAGTATCAATGATCATTGAAGAAAGAACGATGAAGAACGAATAAGGATCAATTATCATAGAAGAATGAACAATGAAGAATGTACAAAGATCAATGATTATTGAAAAATGAACGATGAATAATGAACTAGGATCAATGATCATTGTAGAATGAACGATGAAGAATGAACAAGGATCAATGATCATTGAAGAATGAACGATCATGAATGAACAAGGATCAATGATCCATGAAGAATGAACGATGAAGAATAAACAATGATCAATGAGAATTGTAGAATAAACGATGCAGAATGAACAAGGATCAATGATCAATAATGAATGAACGATGAAGAATGAACAAGTACCAATCATCATCGAAGAATGAACGATGAAGGATTAAAAAGGCTCAATGATTAATGAAGAATGAACGAGGAAGAATGAACAAGGATCAATGCTCATTGAAGAATGAACGATGAAGAATGAACAAGGATCAATGATCAATGAACAATGAACGATGAAAAATGAACAAGGATCAATGATCATTGAAGAATGAACGATGAAGAATTAAAAAAGATTAATGATCAATGAATAATGAACAAGGATAAATGAGCATAGTAGAATGAACGATAAAGAATGAACAAGGATCAATGATCAATGAACAAGGAATGATGAATAATAAACAAGGATCAATGATCATTGAAGAATGAACAAGGATCAATGATCAATGAAGAATGAATGATCAAGAATGAACATGGATCAACGATCATTGAAGAAAGAACGATGAAGAATGAACAACGATCAATGATCATTGTAGAATGAACAATGAAGAATCAACAAGGATCAATGATCATTGAAGAATGAACGATGAAGAATGAAAAAGGATCAATGATCAATGAAGAATGAATGATCAAGAATCAACAAGTATCAATGATCATTGAAGAAAGAACGATGAAGAACGATGAAGATCAATGATTATAGAAGAATGAACAATGAAGAATGAACAAAGATCAATGATTATTGAAAAATGAACGATGAAGAATGAACTAGGATCAATGGGCATTGTAGAATGAACGATGAAGAATGAACAAGGATCAATGATCATTGAAGAATGAACGATGAAGAATTAAAAAAGATTAATGATCAATGAATAATGAACAAGGATAAATGAGCATAGTAGAATGAACGATGAAGAATGAACAAGGATCAATGATCAATGAACAAGGAATGATGAATAATGAACAAGGATCAATGATCATTGAAGAATGAACAAGGATCAATGATCAATGAAGAATGAACGATGAAGAACGAACAAGGATCAATGACCATTGATGAATGAACGATGAATAATGAACAAGGATCAATGATCAATGAAGAATGAATGATCAAGAATGAACAAGGATCATCGATCATTGAAGAAAGAACGATGAAGAATGAACAACGATCAATGATCATTGTAGAATGAACAATGAAGAGTCAACAAGGATCAATGATCATTGAAGAATGAACGATGAAGAATGAAAAAGGATCAATGATCATTGAAGAATGAAAGACCAAGAATCAACAAGTATCAATGATCATTGAAGAAAGAACGATGAAGAACGAATAAGGATCAATTATCATAGAAGAATGAACAATGAAGAATGTACAAAGATCAATGATTATTGAAAAATGAACGATGAATAATGAACTAGGATCAATGATCATTGTAGAATGAACGATGAAGAATGAACAAGGATCAATGATCATTGAAGAATGAACGATCATGAATGAACAAGGATCAATGATCCATGAAGAATGAACGATGAAGAATAAACAATGATCAATGAGAATTGTAGAATAAACGATGCAGAATGAACAAGGATCAATGATCAATAATGAATGAACGATGAAGAATGAACAAGTACCAATCATCATCGAAGAATGAACGATGAAGGATTAAAAAGGCTCAATGATTAATGAAGAATGAACGAGGAAGAATGAACAAGGATCAATGCTCATTGAAGAATGAACGATGAAGAATGAACAAGGATCAATGATCAATGAACAATGAACGATGAAAAATGAACAAGGATCAATGATCATTGAAGAATGAACGATGAAGAATTAAAAAAGATTAATGATCAATGAATAATGAACAAGGATAAATGAGCATAGTAGAATGAACGATGAAGAATGAACAAGGATCAATGATCAATGAACAAGGAATGATGAATAATGAACAAGGATCAATGATCATTGAAGAATGAACAAGGATCAATGATCAATGAAGAATGAACGATGAAGAACGAACAAGGATCAATGACCATTGATGAATGAACGATGAATAATGAACAAGGATCAATGATCAATGAAGAATGAATGATCAAGAATGAACAAGGATCATCGATCATTGAAGAAAGAACGATGAAGAATGAACAACGATCAATGATCATTGTAGAATGAACAATGAAGAGTCAACAAGGATCAATGATCATTGAAGAATGAACGATGAAGAATGAAAAAGGATCAATGATCATTGAAGAATGAAAGACCAAGAATCAACAAGTATCAATGATCATTGAAGAAAGAACGATGAAGAACGAATAAGGATCAATTATCATAGAAGAATGAACAATGAAGAATGTACAAAGATCAATGATTATTGAAAAATGAACGATGAATAATGAACTAGGATCAATGATCATTGTAGAATGAACGATGAAGAATGAACAAGGATCAATGATCATTGAAGAATGAACGATCATGAATGAACAAGGATCAATGATCCATGAAGAATGAACGATGAAGAATAAACAATGATCAATGAGAATTGTAGAATAAACGATGCAGAATGAACAAGGATCAATGATCAATAATGAATGAACGATGAAGAATGAACAAGTACCAATCATCATCGAAGAATGAACGATGAAGGATTAAAAAGGCTCAATGATTAATGAAGAATGAACGAGGAAGAATGAACAAGGATCAATGCTCATTGAAGAATGAACGATGAAGAATGAACAAGGATCAATGATCAATGAACAATGAACGATGAAAAATGAACAAGGATCAATGATCATTGAAGAATGAACGATGAAGAATTAAAAAAGATTAATGATCAATGAATAATGAACAAGGATAAATGAGCATAGTAGAATGAACGATAAAGAATGAACAAGGATCAATGATCAATGAACAAGGAATGATGAATAATAAACAAGGATCAATGATCATTGAAGAATGAACAAGGATCAATGATCAATGAAGAATGAATGATCAAGAATGAACATGGATCAACGATCATTGAAGAAAGAACGATGAAGAATGAACAACGATCAATGATCATTGTAGAATGAACAATGAAGAATCAACAAGGATCAATGATCATTGAAGAATGAACGATGAAGAATGAAAAAGGATCAATGATCAATGAAGAATGAATGATCAAGAATCAACAAGTATCAATGATCATTGAAGAAAGAACGATGAAGAACGATGAAGATCAATGATTATAGAAGAATGAACAATGAAGAATGAACAAAGATCAATGATTATTGAAAAATGAACGATGAAGAATGAACTAGGATCAATGGGCATTGTAGAATGAACGATGAAGAATGAACAAGGATCAATGATCATTGAAGAATGAACGATGAAGAATTAAAAAAGATTAATGATCAATGAATAATGAACAAGGATAAATGAGCATAGTAGAATGAACGATGAAGAATGAACAAGGATCAATGATCAATGAACAAGGAATGATGAATAATGAACAAGGATCAATGATCATTGAAGAATGAACAAGGATCAATGATCAATGAAGAATGAACGATGAAGAACGAACAAGGATCAATGACCATTGATGAATGAACGATGAATAATGAACAAGGATCAATGATCAATGAAGAATGAATGATCAAGAATGAACAAGGATCATCGATCATTGAAGAAAGAACGATGAAGAATGAACAACGATCAATGATCATTGTAGAATGAACAATGAAGAGTCAACAAGGATCAATGATCATTGAAGAATGAACGATGAAGAATGAAAAAGGATCAATGATCATTGAAGAATGAAAGACCAAGAATCAACAAGTATCAATGATCATTGAAGAAAGAACGATGAAGAACGAATAAGGATCAATTATCATAGAAGAATGAACAATGAAGAATGTACAAAGATCAATGATTATTGAAAAATGAACGATGAATAATGAACTAGGATCAATGATCATTGTAGAATGAACGATGAAGAATGAACAAGGATCAATGATCATTGAAGAATGAACGATCATGAATGAACAAGGATCAATGATCCATGAAGAATGAACGATGAAGAATAAACAATGATCAATGAGAATTGTAGAATAAACGATGCAGAATGAACAAGGATCAATGATCAATAATGAATGAACGATGAAGAATGAACAAGTACCAATCATCATCGAAGAATGAACGATGAAGGATTAAAAAGGCTCAATGATTAATGAAGAATGAACGAGGAAGAATGAACAAGGATCAATGCTCATTGAAGAATGAACGATGAAGAATGAACAAGGATCAATGATCAATGAACAATGAACGATGAAAAATGAACAAGGATCAATGATCATTGAAGAATGAACGATGAAGAATTAAAAAAGATTAATGATCAATGAATAATGAACAAGGATAAATGAGCATAGTAGAATGAACGATGAAGAATGAACAAGGATCAATGATCAATGAACAAGGAATGATGAATAATGAAGAAGGATCAATGATCATTGAAGAATGAACAAGGATCAATGATCAATGAAGAATGAATGATCAAGAATGAACAAGGATCAACGATCATTGAAGAAAGAACGATGAAGAATGAACAACGATCAATGATCATTGTAGAATGAACAATGAAGAATCAACAAGGATCAATGATCATTGAAGGATGAACGATGAAGAATGAAAAAGGATCAATGATCAATGAAGAATGAATGATCAAGAATCAACAAGTATCAATGATCATTGAAGAAAGAACGATGAAGAACGATGAAGAACGAATAAGGATCAATGATCATAGAAAAATGAACGATGAAGAATGAACTAGGATCAATGAGCATTGTAGAATGAACGATGAAGAATGAACAAGGATCAATAATCATTGAAGAATGAACGATGAAGAATTAAAAAAGATTAATGATCAATGAATAATGAACAAGGAAAAATGAGCATAGTAGAATGAACGATGAAGAATGAACAAGGATCAATGATTAATGAACAAGGAATGATGAATAATGAACAAGGATCAATGATCATTGAAGAATGAACAAGGATCAATGATCAATGAAGAATGAACGATGAAGAACGAACAAGGATCAATGACCATTGATGAATGAACGATGAATAATGAACAAGGATCAATGATCAATGAAGAATGAATGATCAAGAATGAACAAGGATCAACGATCATTGAAGAAAGAACGATGAAGAATGAACAACGATCAATGATCATTGTAGAATGAACAATGAAGAATCAACAAGGATCAATGATCATTGAAGAATGAACGATGAAGAATGAAAAAGGATCAATGATCATTGAAGAATGAAAGATCAAGAATCAACAAGTATCAATGATCATTGAAGAAAGAAGGATGAAGAGCGAATAAGGATCAATTATCATAGAAGAATGAACAATGAAGAATGAACAAAGATCAATGATTATTGAAAAATGAACGATGAAGAATGAACTAGGATCAATGAGCATTGTAGAATGAACGATGAAGAATGAGCAAGGATCAATGATCATTGATGAATGAACGATCATGAATGAACAAGGATCAATGATCCATGAAGAATGAACGATGAAGAATAAACAAGGATCAATGAGAATTGTAGAATAAACGATGCAGAATGAACAAGGATCAATGATCAATAATGAATGAACGATGAAGAATGAACAAGGATCATTGATCGTTGAAGAATTAACGATGAAGAATGAACTAGGTTCAATGATCAATGAAGAATGAACGATGAAGAATCAACAACGATCATAGATCAATGAAGAATGAACGATTAAGAATGAACAAGGATCAATGATCATTGAAGAATGAACGATGAAGAATGAACAAGGATGAATGGTCAATGAAGAATGAACGATGAAGAATAAACAAGGATCAATGATCAATGAAGAATAAACGATGAAGAATGAACAAGGATCAATGGTCAATGAAGAATGAACGATGAAGAATAATCAAGGATCAATGATCAATGAACAATGAACGACGAAGAATGAACAAAGATTAATGATCATTGAAGAATCAACGATGAAGAATAAATAAGGATTAATGATCATTGAAGAATGAACGATGAAGGATTAACAAGGATAAATGATTAATGAAGAATGAACAATGAAGAATAAATAAGGATCAATGCTCATTGAAGAATGAACGATGAAGAATGAACAAAGATCAATGATCAATGAACAATGAACGATGAAAAATGAACAAGGATCAATGATCATTGAAGAATGAACGATGAAGAATGAATATGCATTAATGATCAATCAATATTGAACAAGGATAAATAAGCATTGTAGAATGATTGATGAAGATTGAACAAGGATCGATGATAAATTAACAATGAACGATGAATAATGAACAAGGATCAATGATCATTGAAGAATGAACAAGGATCAATGATCAATGAAGAATGAACGATGAATAACGAAAAAGAACCAATGATCATTGATGAATGATGAATGAACGATGAATAATGAACACGGATCAATGATCATTGAAGAATGAACGATGAAGAATTAAAAAAGATTAATGATCAATGAATAATGAACAAGGATAAATGAGCGTAGTAGAATGAACGATGAAGAATGAACAAGGATCAATGATCAATGAACAAGGAATGATGAATAATGAACAAGGATCAATGATCATTTAAGAATGAACAAGGATCAATGATCAATGAACAATGAACGATGAAGAACGAACAAGGATCAATGACCATTGATGAATGAACGATGAATAATGAACAAGGATCAATGATCAATGAAGAATGAATGATCAAGAATGAACAAGGATCAACGATCATTGAAGAAAGAACGATGAAGAATGAACAATGATCAATGATCATTGTAGAATGAACAATGAAGAATCAACAAGGATCAATGATCATTGAAGAATGAACGATGAAGAATGAAAAAGGATCAATGATCATTGAAGAATGAAAGATCAAGAATCAACAAGTATCAATGATCATTGGAGAAAGAACGATGAAGAACGAATAAGGATCAATGATCATAGAAGAATGAACAATGAAGAATGAACAAAGATCAATGATTATTGAAAAATGAACGATGAAGAATGAACTAGAATCAATGAGCATTGTAGAATGAACGATGAAGAATGAACAACGATCAATGATCATTGAAGAATGAAAGATCATGAATGAACAAGGATCAATGATCCATGAAGAATGAACGATGAAGAATAAACAAGGATCAATGAGAATTGTAGAATAAACGATGCAGAATGAACAAGGATCAATGAATGAGCATTGTAGAATGAACGAAGAAGATTGAACAAGGATCAATGATCAATAATGAATGAACGATGAAGAATGAACAAGGATCATTGATCGTTGAAGAATTAACGATGAAGAATGAACTAGGTTCAATGATCAATGAAGAATGAACGATGAAGAATCAACAACGATCATTGATCAATGAAGAATTAACGATTAAGAATGAACAAGGATCAATGATCATTGAAGAATGAACGATGAAGAATGAACAAGGATGAATGGTCAATGAAGAATGAACGATGAAGAATAAACAAGGATCAATGATCAATGAAGAATAAACGATGAAGAATGAACAAGGATCAATGGTACATGAAGAATGAACGATGAAGAATAATCAAGGATCAATGATCAATGAACAATGAACGATGAAGAATGAACAAAGATTAATGATCATTGAAGAATCAACGATGAAGAATGAATAAGGATTAATGATCAATGAAGAATGAACAAGGATCAATTATCAATGAAGAATGAAAGATGAAAAATGAACAAGGATTAATGATCATTGAAGAATGAACGATGAAAGATTAACAAGGATCAATGATTAATGAAGAATGAACAATGAAGAATAAACAAGGATAATTGCTCATTGAAGAATGAACGATGAAGAATGAACAAAGATCAATGATCAATGAACAATGAACGATGAAAAATAAACAAGGATCAATGATCATTGAAGAATGACCGATGAAGAATGAATAAGCATTAATGATCAATCAATATTGAACAAGGATAAATGAGCATTGTAGAATGAACGAAGATGATTGAACAAGGATCAATGATCAATAATGAATGAAGGATGAAGAATGAACAATGATCATTGATCGTTGAAGAATTAACGATGAAGAATGAACTAGGTTCAATGATCAATGAAGAATGAACGATGAAGAATCAACAACGATCATTGATCAATGAAGAATGAACGATTAAGAATGAACAAGGATCAATGATCATTGAAGAATGAACGATGAAGAATGAACAAGGATGAATGGTCAATGAAGAATGAACGATGAAGAATAAACAAGGATCAATGATCAATGAAGAATAAACGATGAAGAATGAACAAGGATCAATGGTACATGAAGAATGAACGATGAAGATTAATCAAGGATCAATGATCAATGAACAATGAACGATGAAGAATGAACAAAGATTAATGATCATTGAAGAATCAACGATGAAGAATGAATAAGGATCAATGATCAATGAAGAATGAACAAGGATCACTTATCAATGAAGAATGAAAGATGAAAAATGAACAAGGATTAATGATAATTGAAGAATGAACGATGAAGGATTAACAAGGATCAATGATTAATGAAGAATGAACGATGAAGAATAAATAAGGATCAATGCTCATTGAAGAATGAACGATGAAGAATGAACAAAGATCAATGATCAATGAACAATGAACGATGAAAAATGAACAAGGATCAATGATCATTGAAGAATGAACTATGAAGAATGAATAAGCATTAATGATCAATCAATATTGAACAAGGATAAATGAGCATTGTAGAATGATTGATGAAGATTGAACAAGGATCGATGATCAATTAACAATGAACGATGAATAATGAACAAGGATCAATTATCATTGAAGAATGAACAAGGATCAATGATCAAAGAACAATGAACGATGAATAACGAAAAAGAACCAATGATCATTGATGAATGATAATTGAACGATGAATAATGAACAAGGATCAATGATCATTGAAGAATGCACAAGGATCAATGATCAATGAAGAATGAACTTTGAAGAACGAACAAGGATCAATGATCATTGATGAATAAACGATGAATAATGAACAAGGATCAATGATCAATGAAGAATTAATGATCAAGAATGAACAAGGATCAATGATCATTGAAGAAAGAACGATGAAGAATGAACAACGATCAATGGTCATTCTAGAATGAACAATGAAGAATCAACAAGGATCATTGAGCATTATAGAATGAACGATGATGAATGAACAAGGATTAATGATCAATAATGCATGAACGATGACGAATGAACAAGGATCATTGATCATTGAAGAATGAACGATCATGAATGAACAAGGATCAATGATCCATGAAGAATGAACGATGAAGAATGAACAAGGATCATTGATCAATGAAGAATGAACGATGAAGAATAATCAAGGATCAATGATCACTGAACAATGAACGATGAAGAATGAACAAAGATTAATGATCATTGAAGAATCAACGATGAAGAATGAACAAGGATCAATGATCAATGAAGAATGACATGGATCAATTATCAATGAAGAAAGAACGATGAAGAATGAACAAGGATCAATGATCATTGAAGAATGAACGATGAAGCATTAACAAGCATCAATGATCATTGAAGAATGAACGATGAAGAATTAACAAGGATCAATGATCAATGAAGCATGAACAAGGATCAATTATCAATGAAGAATGATTGATAAAGAATGAACAAGGACCAATCATCATTGAAGAATGAACGATGAAGGATTAAAAAGGCTCAATGATTAATGAAGAATGAACGATGAAGAATGAACAAGGATCAATGCTCATTGAAGAATGAACGATGAAGAATGATCAAGGATCAATGATCAATGAACAATGAACGATGAAAAATGTACAAGGATGAAAGATCATTGAAGAATGAACGATGAAAAATGAAAAAAGATTAATCATAAATGAATAATGAACAAGGATAAATGAGCATAGTAGAATGAACGATGAAGAATGAACAAGGATCAATGATCAATGAACAAGGAATGATGAATAATGAACAACGATCAATGATCATTGAAGAATGAACAAGGATCAATGATCAATGAAGAATGAACGATGAAGAACGAACAAGGATCAATGATCATTGATGAATGAACGATGAATAATGAACAAGGATCAATGATCATTGAAGAAAGAACGATGAAGAGTGAACAACGATCAATGATCATTGTAGAATGATCATTGAAGAATCAACAAGGATCAATGATCATTGAAGAATGAATGATGAAGAATGAAGAAGGATCAATGATCAATGAAGAATGAATGATCAAGAATCAACAAGTATCAATGATCATTAAAAAAGAACGATGAAGAATAAACAAGGATCAATGATCATAGAAGAATGAACAATGAAGAATGAACAAAGATCAATGATTATTGAAAAATGAACGATGAAGAATGAACTAGGATGAATGAGCATTGTGGAATGAACGATGAAGAATGAACAAGGATAAATGATCAATAATGCATTAACGATGAAGAATGAACAAGATCAATGATCATTGAAGAATGAAAGATCATGAATGAACAAGGATCAATGATCCATGAAGAATGAACGATGAAGAATAAACAAGGATCAATGAGAATTGTAGAATAAACGATGCAGAATGAACAAGGATCAATGATCAATAATGAATGAACGATGAAGAATAAACAAGGATCATTGATCGTTGAAGAATTAACGATGAAGAATGAACTAGGTTCAATGATCAATGAAGATTGAACGATGAAGAATCAACAACGATCATTGATCAATGAAGAATGAACGATTAAGAATGAACAAGGATCAATGATCATTGAAGAATGAACGATGAAGAATGAACAAGGATGAATGGTCAAGGAAGAATGAACGATGAAGAATAAACAAGGATCAATGATCAATGAAGAATAAACGATGAAGAATGAACAAGGATCAATGGTCAATGAAGAATGAACGATGAAGAATAAATAAGGATCAATGATCAATGAACAACGAACGATGAAGAATGAACAAAGATTAATGATCATTGAAGAATCAACGATGAAGAATGAATAAGGATTAATGATCAATGAAGAATGAACAAGGATCAATTATCAATGAAGAATGAAAGATGAAAAATGAACAAGGATTAATGAACATTGAAGAATGAACGATGAAAGATTAACAAGGATCAATGATTAATGAAGAATGAACAATGAAGAATAAATAAGGATCAATGCTCATTGAAGAATGAACGATGAAGAATGAAAAAAGATCAATGATCAATGAACAATGAACGATGAAAAATGAACAAGGATCAATGATCATTGAAGAATGAACGATGAAGAATAAATAAGCATTAATGATCAATCAATATTGAACAAGGATAAATGAGCATTGTAGAATGATTGATGAAGATTGAACAAGGATCGATGATCAATTAACAATGAACGATGAATAATGAACAAGGATCAATGATCATTGAAGAATGAACAAGGATCAATGATCAAAGAAGAATGAACGATGAATAACGAAAAAGAACCAATGATCATTGATGAATGATGAATGAACGATGAATAATGAACAAGGATCAATGATCATTGAAGAATGCACAAGGATCAATGATCAATGAAGAATGAACTTTGAAGAACGAACAAGGATCAATGATCATTGATGAATAAACGATGAATAATGAACAAGGATCAATGATCAATGAAGAATTAATGATCAAGAATGAACAAGGATCAATGATCATTGAAGAAAGAACGATGAAGAATGAACAACGATCAATGGTCATTGTAGAATGAACAATGAAGAATCAACAAGGATCATTGAGCATTATAGAATGAACGATGATGAATGAACAAGGATTAATGATCAATAATGCATGAACGATGACGAATGAACAAGGATCATTGATCATTGAAGAATGAACGATCATGAATGAACAAGGATCAATGATCCATGAAGAATGAACGATGAAGAATGAACAAGGATCATTGATCAATGAAGAATGAACGATGAAGAATAATCAAGGATCAATGATCAATGAACAATGAACGATGAAGAATGAACAAAGATTAATGATCATTGAAGAATCAACGATGAAGAATGAACAAGGATCAATGATCAATGATGAATGACATGGATCAATTATCAATGAAGAAAGAACGATGAAGAATGAACAAGGATCAATGATCATTGAAGAATGAACGATGAAGCATTAACAAGCATCAATGATCATTGAAGAATGAACGATGAAGAATTAACAAGGATCAATGATCAATGAAGCATGAACAAGGATCAATTATCAATGAAGAATGATTGATAAAGAATGAACAAGGACCAATCATCATTGAAGAATGAACGATGAAGGATTAAAAAGGCTCAATGATTAATGAAGAATGAACGATGAAGAATGAACAAGGATCAATGCTCATTGAAGAATGAACGATGAAGAATGAACAAGGATCAATGATCAATGAACAATGAACGATGAAAAATGTACAAGGATCAAAGATCATTGAAGAATGAACGATGAAAAATGAAAAAAGATTAATGATAAATGAATAATGAACAATGATAAATGAGCATAGTAGAATGAACGATGAAGAATGAACAAGGATCAATGATCAATGAACAAGGAATGATGAATAATGAACAACGATCAATGATCATTGAAGAATGAACAAGGATCAATGATCAATGAAGAATGAACGATGAAGAACGAACAAGGATCAATGATCATTGATGAATGAACGATGAATAATGAACAAGGATTAATGATCAATAAATAATGAATGATCAAGAATGAACAAGGATCAATGATCATTGAAGAAAGAGCGATGAAGAGTGAACAACGATCAATGATCATTGTAGAATGATCATTGAAGAATCAACAAGGATCAATGAGCATTGAATAATGAACGATGAAGAATGAAGAAGGATCAATGATCAATGAAGAATGAATGATCAAGAATCAACAAGTATCAATGATCATTAAAAAAGAACGATGAAGAATAAAAAAGGATCAATGATATTAGAAGAGTGAACAATGAATAATGAACAAAGATCAATGATTATTGAAAAATGAACGATGAAGAATGAACTAGGATCAATGAGCATTGTACAATGAACGATGAAGAATGAACAAGGATCAATGATCAATAATGCATTAACGATGAAGAATGAACAAGATCAATGATCATTGAAGAATGAAAGATCATGAATGAACAAGGATCAATGATCCATGAAGAATGAACGATGAAGAATAAACAAGGATCAATGAGAATTGTAGAATAAACGATGCAGAATGAACAAGGATCAATGATCAATAATGAATGAACGATGAAGAATGAACAAGGATCATTGATCGTTGAAGAATTAACGATGAAGAATGAACTAGGTTCAATGATCAATGAAGATTGAACGATGAGGAATCAACAACGATCATTGATCAATGAAGAATGAACGATTAAGAATGCACAAGGATCAATGATCATTGAAGAATCAACGATGAAGAATGAACAAGGATGAATGGTCAAGGAAGAATGAACGATGAAGAATAAACAAGGATCAATGATCAATGAAGAATAAACGATGAAGAATGAACAAGGATCAATGGTCAATGAAGAATGAAAGATGAAAAATGAACAAGGATTAATGATAATTGAAGAATGAACGATGAAGGATTAACAAGGATCAATGATTAATGAAGAATGAACGATGAAGAATAAATAAGGATCAATGCTCATTGAAGAATGAACGATGAAGAATGAACAAAGATCAATGATCAATGAACAATGAACGATGAAAAATGAACAAGGATCAATGATCATTGAAGAATGAACTGTGAAGAATGAATAAGCATTAATGATCAATCAATATTGAACAAGGATAAATGAGCATTGTAGAATGATTGATGAAGATTGAACAAGGATCGATGATCAATTAACAATGAACGATGAATAATGAACAAGGATCAATTATCATTGAAGAATGAACAAGGATCAATGATCAAAGAAGAATGAACGATGAATAACGAAAAAGAACCAATGATCATTGATGAATGATGAATGAACGATGAATAATGAACAAGGATCAATGATCATTGAAGAATGCACAAGGATCAATGATCAATGAAGAATGAACTTTGAAGAACGAACAAGGATCAATGATCATTGATGAATAAACGATGAATAATGAACAAGGATCAATGATCAATGAAGAATTAATGATCAAGAATGAACAAGGATCAATGATCATTGAAGAAAGAACGATGAAGAATGAACAACGATTAATGGTCATTGTAGAATGAACAATGAAGAATCAACAAGGATCATTGAGCATTATAGAATGAACGATGATGAGTGAACAAGGATTAATGATCAATAATGCATGAACGATGACGAATGAACAAGGATCATTGATCATTGAAGAATGAACGATCATGAATGAACAAGGATCAATGATCCATGAAGAATGAACGATGAAGAATGAATAAGGATCATTGATCAATGAAGAATGAACGATGAAGAATAATCAAGGATCAATGATCAATGAACAATGAACGATGAAGAATGAACAAAGATTAATGATCATTGAAGAATCAACGATGAAGAATGAACAAGGATCAATGATCAATGAACAATGAACGATGAAAAATGTACAAGGATCAAAGATCATTGAAGAATGAACGATGAAAAATGAAAAAAGATTAATGATAAATGAATAATGAACAAGGATAAATGAGCATAGTAGAATGAACGATGAAGAATGAACAAGGATCAATGATCAATGAACAAGGAATGATGAATAATGAACAACGATCAATGATCATTGAAGAATGAACAAGGATCAATGATCAATGAAGAATGAACGATGAAGAACGAACAAGGATCAATGATCATTGATGAATGAACGATGAATAATGAACAAGGATTAATGATCAATAAATAATGAATGATCAAGAATGAACAAGGATCAATGATCATTGAAGAAAGAACGATGAAGAGTGAACAACGATCAATGACTATAGTAGAATGATCATTGAAGAATCAACAAGGATCAATGATCATTGAATAATGAACGATGAAGAATGAAGAAGGATCAATGATCAATGAAGAATGAATGATCAAGAATAAACAAGTATCAATGATCATAAAAAAAGAACGATGAAGAATAAACAAGGATCAATGATATTAGAAGAATGAACAATGAAGAATGAACAAAGATCAATGATTATTGAAAAATGAACGATGAAGAATGAACTAGGATCAATGAGCATTATAGAATGAACGATGAAGAATGAACAAGGATCAATGATCAATAATGCATTAACGATGAAGAATGAACAAGATCAATGATCATTGAAGAATGAAAGATCATGAATGAACAAGGATCAATGATCCATGAAGAATGAACGATGAAGAATAAACAAGGATCAATGAGAATTGTAGAATAAACGATGCAGAATGAACAAGGATCAATGATCAATAATGAATGAACGATGAAGAATGAAAAGGGATCATTGATCGTTGAAGAATTAACGATGAAGAATGAACTAGGTTCAATGATCAATGAAGATTGAACGATGAAGAATCAACAACGATCATTGATCAATGAAGAATGAACGATTAAGAATGCACAAGGATCAATGATCATTGAAGAATGAACGATGAAGAATGAACAAGGATGAATGGTCAAGGAAGAATGAACGATGAAGAATAAACAAGGATCAATGATCAATGAAGAATAAACGATGAAGAATGAACAAGGATCAATGGTCAATGAAGAATGAACGATGAAGAATAATTAAGGATCAATGATCAATGAACAATGAACGATGAAGAATGAACAAAGATTAATGATCATTGAAGAATCAACGATGAAGAATGAATAAGGATTAATGATCAATGAAGAATGAACAAGGATCAATTATCAATGAAGAATGAAAGATGAAAAATGAATAAGGATTAATGATCATTAAAGAATGAACGATGAAAGATTAACAAGGATCAATGATTAATGAAGAATGAACAATGAAGAATAAACAAGGATAATTTCTCATTGAAGAATGAACGATGAAGAATGAACAAAGATCAATGATCAATGAACAATGAACGATGAAAAATAAACAAGGATCAATGATCATTGAAGAATGACCGATGAAGAATGAATAAGCATTAATGATCAATCAATATTGAACAAGGATAAATCAGCATTGTAGAATGAACGAAGAAGATTGAACAAGGATCAATGATCAATAATGAATGAACAATGAAGAATGAAAAATGATCATTGATCGTTGAAGAATTAACGATGAAGAATGAACTAGGTTCAATGATCAATGAAGAATGAACGATGAAGAATCAACAACGATCATTGATCAATAAAGAATGAACGATTAAGAATGAACAAGGATCAATGATCATTGAAGAATGAACGATGAAGAATGAACAAGGATGAATGGTCAATGAAGAATGAACGATGAAGAATAACAAGGATCAATGATCAATGAAGAATAAACGATGAAGAATGAACAAGGATCAATGGTACATGAAGAATGAACGATGAAGAATAATCAAGGATCAATGATCAATGAACAATGAACGATGAAGAATGAACAAAGATTAATGATCATTGAAGAATCAACGATGAAGAATGAATAAGGATCAATGATCAATGAAGAATGAACAAGGATCACTTATCAATGAAGAATGAAAGATGAAAAATGAACAAGGATTAATGATCATTGAAGAATGAACGATGAAGGATTAACAAGGATAAATGATTAATGAAGAATGAACGATGAAGAATAAATAAGGATCAATGCTCATTGAAGAATGAACGATGAAGAATGAACAAAGATCAATGATCAATGAACAATGAACGATGAAAAATAAACAAGGATGAATGATCATTGAAGAATGAACGATGAAGAATGAATAAGCATTAATGATCAATCAATATTGAACAAGGATAAATGAGCATTGTAGAATGATTGATGAAGATTGAACAAGGATCGATGATCAATTAACAATGAACGATGAATAATGAACTAGGATCAATGATCATTGAAGAATGAACAAGGATCAATGATCAAAGAAGAATGAACGATGAATAACGAAAAAGAACCAATGATCATTGATGAATGATGAATGAACGATGAATAATGAACAAGGATCAATGATCATTGAAGAATGCACAAGGATCAATGATCAATGAAGAATGAACTTTGAAGAACGAACAAGGATCAATGATCATTGATGAATAAACGATGAATAATGAACAAGGATCAATGATCAATGAAGAATTAATGATCAAGAATGAACAAGGATCAATGATCATTGAAGAAAGAACGATGAAGAATGAACAACGATTAATGGTCATTGTAGAATGAACAATGAAGAATCAACAAGGATCATTGAGCATTATAGAATGAACGATGATGAATGAACAAGGATTAATGATCAATAATGCATGAACGATGACGAATGAACAAGGATCATTGATCATTGAAGAATGAACGATCATGAATGAACAAGGATCAATGATCCATGAAGAATGAACGATGAAGAATGAACAAGGATCATTGATCAATGAAGAATGAACGATGAAGAATAATCAAGGATCAGTGATCAATGAACAATGAACGATGAAGAATGAACAAAGATTAATGATCATTGAAGAATCAACGATGAAGAATGAACAAGGATCAATGATCAATGATGAATGACATGGATCAATTATCAATGAAGAAAGAACGATGAAGAATGAACAAGGATCAATGATCATTGAAGAATGAACGATGAAGCATTAACAAGCATCAATGATCATTGAAGAATGAACGATGAAGAATCAACAAGGATCAATGATCAATGAAGCATGAACAAGGATCAATTATCAATGAAGAATGATTGAGAAAGAATGAACAAGGACCAATCATCATTGAAGAATGAACGATGAAGGATTAAAAAGGCTCAATGATTAATGAAGAATGAACGATGAAGAATGAACAAGGATCGATGCTCATTGAAGAATGAACGATGAAGAATGAACAAGGATCAATGATCAATGAACAATGAACAATGAAAAATGTACAAGGATCAAAGATCATTGAAGAATGAACGATGAAAAATGAAAAAAGATTAATGATAAATGAATAATGAACAAGGATAAATGAGCATAGTAGAATGAACGATGAAGAATGAACAAGGATCAATGATCAATGAACAAGGAATGATGAATAATGAACAACGATCAATGATCATTGAAGAATGAACAAGGATCAATGATCAATGAAGAATGAACGATGAAGAAGGAACAAGGATCAATGATCATTGATGAATGAACGATGAATAATGAACAAGGATTAATGATCAATAAATAATGAATGATCAAGAATGAACAAAGATCAATGTTCATTGAAGAAAGAACGATGAAGAGTGAACAACGATCAATGATCATTGTAGAATGATCATTGAAGAATCAACAAGGATCAATGATCATTGAATAATGAACAATGAAGAATGAAGAAGGATCAATGATCAATGAAGAATGAATGATCAAGAATCAACAAGTATCAATGATCATTAAAAAAGAACGATGAAGAATAAACAAGGATCAATGATATTAGAAGAATGAACAATGAAGAATGAACAAAGATCAATGATTATTGAAAAATGAACGATGAAGAATGAACTAGGATCAATGAGAATTGTAGAATGAACGATGAAGAATGAACAAGGATCAATGATCAATAATGCATTAACGATGAAGAATGAACAAGATCAATGATCATTGAAGAATGAAAGATCATGAATGAACAAGGATCAATGATCCATGAAGAATGAACGATGAAGAATAAACAAGGATCAATGAGAATTGTAGAATAAACGATGCAGAATGAACAGAGATCAATGATCAATAATGAATGAACGATGAAGAATGAACAAGGATCATTGATCGTTGAAGAATTAACGATGAAGAATGAACTAGGTTCAATGATCAATGAAGATTGAACGATGAGGAATCAACAACGATCATTGATCAATGAAGAATGAACGATTAAGAATGCACAAGGATCAATGATCATTGAAGAATGAACGATGAAGAATGAACAAGGATGAATGGTCAAGGAAGAATGAACGATGAAGAATAAACAAGGATCAATGATCAATGAAGAATAAACGATGAAGAATGAACAAGGATCAATGGTCAATGAAGAATGAACGATGAAGAATAATTAAGGATCAATGATCAATGAACAATGAACGATGAAGAATGAACAAAGATTAATGATCATTGAAGAATCAACGATGAAGAATAAATAAGGATTAATGATCAATGAAGAATGAACAAGGATCAATTATCAATGAAGAATGAAAGATGAAAAATGAACAAGGATTAATGATCATTGAAGAATGAACGATGAAAGATTAACAAGGATCAATGATTAATGAAGAATGAACAATGAAGAATAAACAAGGATAATTGCTAATTGAAGAATGAACGATGAAGAATGAACAAAGATCAATGATCAATGAACAATGAACGATGAAAAATAAACAAGGATCAATGATCATTGAAGAATGACCGATGAAGAATGAATAAGCATTAATGATCAATCAATATTGAACAAGGATAAATGAGCATTGTAGAATGAACGAAGAAGATTGAACAAGGATCAATGATCAATAATGAATGAACGATGAAGAATGAACAATGATCATTGATCGTCGAAGAATTAACGATGAAGAATGAACTAGGTTCAATGATCAATGAAGAATGAACGATGAAGAATCAACAACGATCATTGATCAATAAAGAATGAACGATTAAGAATGAACAAGGATCAATGATCATTGAAGAATGAACGATGAAGAATGAACAAGGATGAATGGTCAATGAAGAATGAACAATGAAGAATAAACAAGGATCAATGATGAATGAAGAATAAACGATGAAGAATGAACAAGGATCAATGGTACATGAAGAATGAACGATGAAGAATAATCAAGGATCAATGATCAATGAACAATGAACGATGAAGAATGAACAAAGATTAATGAACATTGAAGAATCAACGATGAAGAATGAATAAGGATCAATGATCAATGAAGAATGAACAAGGATCACTTATCAATGAAGAATGAAAGATGAAAAATGAACAAGGATTAATGATCATTGAAGAATGAAGGATGAAGGATTAACAAGGATAAATGATTAATGAAGAATGAACAATGAAGAATAAATAAGGATCAATGCTCATTGAAGAATGAACGATGAAGAATGAACAAAGATCAATGATCAATGAACAATGAACGATGAAAAATGAACAAGGATCAATGATCATTGAAGAATGAACGATGAAGAATGAATAAGCATTAATGATCAATCAATATTGAACAAGGATAAATGAGCATTGTAGAATGGTTGTTGAAGATTGAACAAGGATCGATGATCAATTAACAATGAACGATGAATAATGAACAAGGATCAATGATCATTGAAGAATGAACAAGGATCAATGATCAAAGAAGAATGAACGATGAATAACGAAAAAGAACCAATGATCATTGATGAATGATGAATGAACGATGAATAATGAACAAGGATCAATGATCATTGAAGAATGCACAAGGATCAATGATCAATGAAGAATGAACTTTGAAGAACGAACAAGGATCAATGATCATTGATGAATAAACGATGAATAATGAACAAGGATCAATGATCAATGAAGAATTAATGATCAAGAATAAACAAGGATCAATGATCATTGAAGAAAGAACGATGAAGAATGAACAACGATCAATGGTCATTGTAGAATGAACAATGAAGAATCAACAAGGATCATTGAGCATTATAGAATGAACGATGATGAATGAACAAGGATTAATGATCAATAATGCATGAACGATGACGAATGAACAAGGATCATTGATCATTGAAGAATGAACGATCATGAATGAACAAGGATCAATGATCCATGAAGAATGAACGATGAAGAATGAACAAGGATCATTGATCAATGAAGAATGAACGATGAAGAATAATCAAGGATCAATGATCAATGAACAATGAACGATGAAGAATGAACAAAGATTAATGATCATTGAAGAATCAACGATGAAGAATGAACAAGGATCAATGATCAATGAAGAATGACATGGATCAATTATCAATGAAGAAAGAACGATGAAGAATGAACAAGGATCAATGATCATTGAAGAATGAACGATGAAGCATTAACAAGCATCAATGATCATTGAAGAATGAACGATGAAGAATTAAAAAGGCTCAATGATTAATGAAGAATGAACGATGAAGAATGAAGAATGACATGGATCAATTATCAATGAAGAATGATTGATAAAGAATGAACAAGGACCAATCATCATTGAAGAATGAACGATGAAGGATTAAAAAGGCTCAATGATCAATGAACAATGAACGATGAAGAATGAACAAAGATTAATGATCATTGAAGAATCAACGATGAAGAATGAATAAGGATTAATGATCAATGAAGAATGAACAAGGATCAATTATCAATGAAGAATGAAAGATGAAAAATGAACAAGGATTAATGATCATTGAAGAATGAACGATGAAAGATTAACAAGGATCAATGATAAATGAAGAATGAACAATGAAGAATAAACAAGGATAATTGCTCATTGAAGAATGAACGATGAAGAATGAACAAAGATCAATGATCAATGAACAATGAACGATGAAAAATAAACAAGGATCAATGATCATTGAAGAATGACCGATGAAGAATGAATAAGCATTAATGATCAATCAATATTGAACAAGGATAAATGAGCATTGTAGAATGAACGAAGAAGATTGAACAAGGATCAATGATCAATTAACAATGAACGATGAATAATGAACAAGGATCAATGATCATTGAAGAATGAACAAGGATCAATGATCAATGAAGAATGAACGATGAATAACGAACAAGAACCAATGATCATTGATGAATGATGAATGACCGATGAATAATGAACAAGGATCAATGATCATTGAAGAATGCACAAGGATCAATGATCAATGAAGAATGAACTATGAAGAACGAACAAGGATCAATGATCATTGATGAATGAACGATGAATAATGAACAAAGATCAATGATCAATAAAGAATGAATGATCAAGAATGAACAAGGATCAATGATCATTGAAGAAAGAACGATGAAGAATGAACAATGATCAATGATCATTGTAGAATGAATAATGAAGAATCAACAAGGATCAATGATCATTGAAGAATGAACGATGAAGAATGAAGAAGGATCAATGATAATTGAAGAATGAATGATCAAGAATCAACAAGTATCAATGATCATTGAAGAAAGAACGATGAAGAATGAACAAGGATTAATGATCATAGAAGAATGAACAATGAAGAATGAACAAAGATCAATGATTATTGAAAAATGAACGATGAAGAATGAACTAGGATCAATGAGCATTGTAGAATGAACGATGAAGAATGAACAAGGATCAATGATCAATAATGCATTAACGATGAAGAATGAACAAGATCAATGATCATTGAAGAATGAACGATCATGAATGAACAAGGATCAATGATCCATGAAGAATGAACGATGAAGAATAAACAAGGATCAATGAGAATTGTAGAATAAACGATGCAGAATGAACAAGGATCAATGATCAATAATGAATGAACGATGAAGAATGAACAAGGATCATTGATCGTTGAAGAATTAATGATGAAGAATGAACTAAGATCAATGATCAATGAAGAATGAACGATTAAGAATCAACAACGATCATTGATCATTGAAGAATGAACGATGAAGAATGAACAAGGATGAATGGTCAATGAAGAATGAACGATGAAGAATAAACAAGGATCAATGATCAATGAAGCATAAACGATGAAGAATGAACAAGGATTAATGGTCAATGAAGAATGAACGATGAAGAATAATCAAGGATCAATGATCAATGAACAATGAACGATGAAGAATGAACAAAGACTAATGATCATTGAAGAATCAACGATGAAGAATGAATAAGGATCAATGATCAATGAAGAATGAACAAGGATCAATTATCAATGAAGAATGAAAGATGAAAAATGAACAAGGATTAATGATCATTGAAGAATGAATGATGAAGGATTAAGAAGGATCAATGATTAATGAAGAATGAACGATGAACAATAAACAAGGATCAATGAATGAGCATTGTAGAATGAACGAAGAAGATTGAACAAGGATCAATGATCAATAATGAATGAACGATGAAGAATGAACAAGGATCATTGATCGTTGAAGAATTAACGATGAAGAATGAACTAGGTTCAATGATCAATGAAGATTGAACGATGAGGAATCAACAACGATCATTGATCAATGAAGAATGAACGATTAAGAATGCACAAGGATCAATGATCATTGAAGAATGAACGATGAAGAATGAACAAGGATGAATGGTCAAGGAAGAATGAACGATGAAGAATAAACAAGGATCAATGATCAATGAAGAATAAACGATGAAGAATGAACAAGGATCAATGGTCAATGAAGAATGAACGATGAAGAATAATTAAGGATCAATGATCAATGAACAATGAACGATGAAGAATGAACAAAGATTAATGATCATTGAAGAATCAACGATGAAGAATAAATAAGGATTAATGATCAATGAAGAATGAACAAGGATCAATTATCAATGAAGAATGAAAGATGAAAAATGAACAAGGATTAATGATCATTGAAGAATGAACGATGAAAGATTAACAAGGATCAATGATTAATGAAGAATGAACAATGAAGAATAAACAAGGATAATTGCTAATTGAAGAATGAACGATGAAGAATGAACAAAGATCAATGATCAATGAACAATGAACGATGAAAAATAAACAAGGATCAATGATCATTGAAGAATGACCGATGAAGAATGAATAAGCATTAATGATCAATCAATATTGAACAAGGATAAATGAGCATTGTAGAATGAACGAAGAAGATTGAACAAGGATCAATGATCAATAATGAATGAACGATGAAGAATGAACAATGATCATTGATCGTCGAAGAATTAACGATGAAGAATGAACTAGGTTCAATGATCAATGAAGAATGAACGATGAAGAATCAACAACGATCATTGATCAATAAAGAATGAACGATTAAGAATGAACAAGGATCAATGATCATTGAAGAATGAACGATGAAGAATGAACAAGGATGAATGGTCAATGAAGAATGAACGATGAAGAATAAACAAGGATCAATGATGAATGAAGAATAAACGATGAAGAATGAACAAGGATCAATGGTACATGAAGAATGAACGATGAAGAATAATCAAGGATCAATGATCAATGAACAATGAACGATGAAGAATGAACAAAGATTAATGATCATTGAAGAATCAACGATGAAGAATGAATAAGGATCAATGATCAATGAAGAATGAACAAGGATCACTTATCAATGAAGAATGAAAGATGAAAAATGAACAAGGATTAATGATCATTGAAGAATGAACGATGAAGGATTAACAAGGATAAATGATTAATGAAGAATGAACAATGAAGAATAAATAAGGATCAATGCTCATTGAAGAATGAACGATGAAGAATGAACAAAGATCAATGATCAATGAACAATGAACGATGAAAAATGAACAAGGATCAATGATCATTGAAGAATGAACGATGAAGAATGAATAAGCATTAATGATCAATCAATATTGAACAAGGATAAATGAGCATTGTAGAATGGTTGTTGAAGATTGAACAAGGATCGATGATCAATTAACAATGAACGATGAATAATGAATAAGGATCAATGATCATTGAAGAATGAACAAGGATCAATGATCAAAGAAGAATGAACGATGAATAACGAAAAAGAACCAATGATCATTGATGAATGATGAATGAACGATGAATAATGAACAAGGATCAATGATCATTGAAGAATGCACAAGGATCAATGATCAATGAAGAATGAACTTTGAAGAACGAACACGGATCAATGATCATTGATGAATAAACGATGAATAATGAACAAGGATCAATGATCAATGAAGAATTAATGATCAAGAATAAACAAGGATCAATGATCATTGAAGAAAGAACGATGAAGAATGAACAACGATCAATGGTCATTGTAGAATGAACAATGAAGAATCAACAAGGATCATTGAGCATTATAGAATGAACGATGATGAATGAACAAGGATTAATGATCAATAATGCATGAACGATGACGAATGAACAAGGATCATTGATCATTGAAGAATGAACGATCATGAATGAACAAGGATCAATGATCCATGAAGAATGAACGATGAAGAATGAACAAGGATCATTGATCAATGAAGAATGAACGATGAAGAATAATCAAGGATCAATGATCAATGAACAATGAACGATGAAGAATGAACAAAGATTAATGATCATTGAAGAATCAACGATGAAGAATGAACAAGGATCAATGATCAATGAAGAATGACATGGATCAATTATCAATGAAGAAAGAACGATGAAGAATGAACAAGGATCAATGATCATTGAAGAATGAACGATGAAGCATTAACAAGCATCAATGATCATTGAAGAATGAACGATGAAGAATTAAAAAGGCTCAATGATTAATGAAGAATGAACGATGAAGAATGAAGAATGACATGGATCAATTATCAATGAAGAATGATTGATAAAGAATGAACAAGGACCAATCATCATTGAAGAATGAACGATGAAGGATTAAAAAGGCTCAATGATCAATGAACAATGAACGATGAAGAATGAACAAAGATTAATGATCATTGAAGAATCAACGATGAAGAATGAATAAGGATTAATGATCAATGAAGAATGAACAAGGATCAATTATCAATGAAGAATGAAAGATGAAAAATGAACAAGGATTAATGATCATTGAAGAATGAACGATGAAAGATTAACAAGGATCAATGATAAATGAAGAATGAACAATGAAGAATAAACAAGGATAATTGCTCATTGAAGAATGAACGATGAAGAATGAACAAAGATCAATGATCAATGAACAATGAACGATGAAAAATAAACAAGGATCAATGATCATTGAGAATGACCGATGAAGAATGAATAAGCATTAATGATCAATCAATATTGAACAAGGATAAATGAGCATTGTAGAATGAACGAAGAAGATTGAACAAGGATCAATGATCAATTAACAATGAACGATGAATAATGAACAAGGATCAATGATCATTGAAGAATGAACAAGGATCAATGATCAATGAAGAATGAACGATGAATAACGAACAAGAACCAATGATCATTGATGAATGATGAATGACCGATGAATAATGAACAAGGATCAATGATCATTGAAGAATACACAAGGATCAATGATCAATGAAGAATGAACTATGAAGAACGAACAAGGATCAATGATCATTGATGAATGAACGATGAATAATGAACAAAGATCAATGATCAATAAAGAATGAATGATCAAGAATGAACAAGGATCAATGATCATTGAAGAAAGAACGATGAAGAATGAACAATGATCAATGATCATTGTAGAATAAATAATGAAGAATCAACAAGGATCAATGATCATTGAAGAATGAATGATGAAGAATGAAGAAGGATCAATGATAATTGAAGAATGAATGATCAAGAATCAACAAGTATCAATGATCATTGAAGAAAGAACGATGAAGAATGAACAAGGATTAATGATCATAGAAGAATGAACAATGAAGAATGAACAAAGATCAATGATTATTGAAAAATGAACGATGAAGAATGAACTAGGATCAATGAGCATTGTAGAATGAACGATGAAGAATGAACAAGGATCAATGATCAATAATGCATTAACGATGAAGAATGAACAAGATCAATGATCATTGAAGAATGAACGATCATGAATGAACAAGGATCAATGATCCATGAAGAATGAACGATGAAGAATAAACAAGGATCAATGAGAATTGTAGAATAAACGATGCAGAATGAACAAGGATCAATGATCAATAATGAATGAACGACGAAGAATGAACAAGGATCATTGATCGTTGAAGAATTAATGATGAAGAATGAACTAAGATCAATGATCAATGAAGAATGAACGATTAAGAATCAACAACGATCATTGATCATTGAAGAATGAACGATGAAGAATGAACAAGGATGAATGGTCAATGAAGAATGAACGATGAAGAATAAACAAGGATTAATGATCAATGAAGCATAAACGATGAAGAATGAACAAGGATTAATGGTCAATGAAGAATGAACGATGAAGAATAATCAAGGATCAATGATCAATGAACAATGAACGATGAAGAATGAACAAAGATTAATGATCATTGAAGAATCAACGATGAAGAATGAATAAGGATCAATGATCAATGAAGAATGAACAAGGATCAATTATCAATGAAGAATGAAAGATGAAAAATGAACAAGGATTAATGATCATTGAAGAATGAATGATGAAGGATTAAGAAGGATCAATGATTAATGAAGAATGAACGATGAAGAATAAACAAGGATCAATGCTCATTGAAGAATGAACGATGAAGAATGAACAAAGATCAATGATCAATGAACAATGAACGATGAAAAATGAACAAGGATCAATGATCATTGAAGAATGAACGATGAAGAATGAATAAGCATTAATGATCAATCAATATTGAACAAGGATAAATGAGCATTGTAGAATGAATGATGATGATTGAACAAGGATCAATGATCAATTAACAATGAACGATGAATAATGAACAAGGATCAATGATCATTGAAGAATGAACAAGGATCAATGATCAATGAAGAACGAACGATGAATAACGAACAAGAACCAATGAACATTGATGAATGATGAATGAACGATGAATAATGAACAAGGATCAATGATCATTGAAGAATGCACAAGGATCAATGATCAATGAAGAATGAACTATGAAGAACGAACAAGGATCAATGATCATTGATGAATGAACGATGAATAATGAACAAGGATCAATGATCAATGAAGAATGAATGATTAAGAATGAACTAGGATCAATGATCATTGAAGAAAGAACGATGAAGAATGAACAACGATCAATGATCATTGTAGAATGAACAATGAAGAATCAACAAGGATCAATGATCATTGAAGAATGAACGATGAAGAATGAAAAAGGATCAATGATCAATGAAGAATGAATGATCAAGAATCAACAAGTATCAATGATCATTGAAGAAAGAACGATGAAGAATGAACAAGGATCAATGATCATAGAAGAATAAAAAATGAAGAATGAACAAAGATCAATGATTATTGAAAAATGAACGATGAAGAATGAACTAGGATCAATGAGCATTGTAGAAGGAACGATGAAGAATGAATAAGGATCAATGATCAATAATGTATTAACGATGAAGAATGAACAAGATCAATGATCATTGAAGAATTAACGATGAAGAATGAACTAGGTTCAATGATCAATGAAGAATGAACGATGAAGAATCAACAACGATCATTGATCAATGAAGAATGAACGATTAAGAATGAACAAGGATCAATTGTCATTGAAGAATGAACGATGAAGAATGAACAAGGATGAATGGTCAATGAAGAATGAACGATGAAGAATAAACAAGGATCAATGATCAATGAAGAATAAACGATAAAGAATGAACAAGGATCAATGGTCAATGAAGAATGAACGATGAAAAATAATCAAGGATCAATGATAAATGAACAATGAACGATGAAGAATGAACAAAGATTAATGATTATTGAAGAATACACGATAAAGAATGAATAAGGATCAATGATCAATGAAGAATGAACAAGGATCAATTATCAACGAAGAATGAAAGATGAACAATGAACAAGGATCAATGATCATTGAAGAATGAATGATGAAGGATTAACAAGGATCAATGATTAATGAAGAATGAACGATGAAGAATAAACAAGGATCAATGCTGATTGAAGAATGAACAATGAAGAATGAACAAAGATCAATGATTAATGAACAATGAACGATGAAAAATGAACAAGGATCAATGATCATTGAAGAATGAACGATGAAGAATGAATAAGCATTAATGATCAATCAATATTGAACAAGGATAATTGAGCATTGTAGAATGAACGATGAAGATTGAACAAGGATCAATGATCAATTAACAATAAACAATGAATAATGAAGAAGGATCAATGATCATTGAAGAATGAACAAGGATCAATGATCAATGAAGAATGAACGATGAATAACGAACAAGAACCAAATGATCATTGATGAATGATGAATGAACGATGAATAATGAACAAGGATCAATGATCATTGAAGAATGCACAAGGATCAATGATCAATGAAGAATGAATGATCAAGAATGAACAAGGATCAATGATCATTGAAGAAAGAACGATGAAGAATGAACAACGATCAATGGTCATTGTAGAATGAACAATGAAGAATCAACAAGGATCAATGATCATTGAAGAATGAACGATGAAGAATAAAGAAGGATCAATGATCAATGAAGAATGAATGATTAAAAATCAACAAGTATCAATAATCATTGAGGAAAGAACAATGAAGAATGAACAAGGATCAATGATCATTGAAGAATGAACAATGAAGAATAAACAAGGATCAATGATTATTGAAAAATGAAAAATGAAGAATGAACTAGGATCAATGAGCATTATAGAATGAACGATGATGAATGAACAAGGATTAATGATCAATAATGCATGAACGATGAAGAATGAACAAGGATCAATGATCATTGAAAAATGAACGATCATGAATGAACAAGGATCAATGATCCATGAAGAATGAACGATGAAGAATGAACAAGGATCAATGATCAATGAAGAATGAACGATGAAGAATGAACAAATATTAATGATCATGGAAGAATCAACGATGAAGAATGTACAAGGATCAATGATCAATGAAGAATGACATGGATCAATTATGAATGAAGAAAGAACGATGAAGAATGAACAAGGATCAATGATCATTGAAGAATGAACGATGAAGCATTAACAAGCATCAATGATCATTGAAGAATGAACGATGAAGAATTAACAAGTATCAATGATCAATGAAGCATGAACAAGGATCAATTATCAATGAAGAATGAAAGATGAACAATGAACAAGGATCAATGATCATTGAAGAATGAATGATGAAGGATTAACAAGGATCAATGATTAATGAAGAATGAACGATGAAGAATAAACAAGGATCAATGCTCATTGAAGAATGAAAGATGAAGAATGAACAAAGATCAATGATCAATGAACAATGAACGATGAAAATTGAACAAGGATCAATGATCATTGAAGAATGAACGTTAAATGATGAATAAGCACTAATGATCAATCAATATTGAACAAGGATAAATGAGCATTGTAGAATGAACGATGAAGATTGAACAAGGATCAATGATCAATTAACAATGAACGATGAATAATGAAGAAGGATCAATGATCATTGAAGAATGAACAAGGATCAATGATCAATGAAGAATGAACGATGAATAACGAACAAGAACCAAATGATCATTGATGAATGATGAATGAACTATGAATAATGAACAAGGATCAATGATCATTGAAGAATGCACAAGGATCAATGATCAATGAAGAATGAATGATCAAGAATGAACAAGGATCAATGATCATTGAAGATAGAACGATGAAGAATGAACAACGATCAATGGTCATTGTAGAATGAACAATGTAGAATCAACAAGGATCAATGATCATTGAAGAATGAACGATGAAGAATGAAGAAGGATCAATGATCAATGAAGAATGAATGATCAAAAATCAACAAGTATCAATGATCATTGAGGAAAGAATAATGAAGAATGAACAAGGCTCAATGATCAATGAAGAATAAACGATAAAGAATGAACAAGGATCAATGGTCAATGAAGAATGAACGATGAAGAATAATCAAGGATCAATGATAAATGAACAATGAACGATGAAGAATGAACAAAGATTAATGATCATTGAAGAATACACGATAAAGAATGAATAAGGATCAATGATCAATGAAGAATGAACAAGGATCAATTATCAACGAAGAATGAAAGATGAACAATGAACAACGATCAATGATCATTGAAGAATGAATGATGAAGGATTAACAAGGATCAATGATTAATGAAGAATGAACGATGAAGAATAAACAAGGATCAATGCTCATTGAAGAATGAACATTGAAGAATGAACAAAGATCAATGATCAATGAACAATGAACGATGAAAAATGAACAAGGATCAATGATCATTGAAGAATGAACGATGAAGAATGAATAAGCATTAATGATCTATCAATATTGAACAAGGATAAATGAGCATTGTAGAATGAACGATGAAGATTGAACAAGGATCAATGATCAATTAACAATAAACAATGAATAATGAAGAAGGATCAATGATCATTGAAGAATGAACAAGGATCAATGATCAATGAAGAATGAACGATGAATAACGAACAAGAACCAAATGATCATTGATGAATGATGAATGAACGATGAATAATGAACAAGGATCAATGATCATTGAAGAATGCACAAGGATCAATGATCAATGAAGAATGAATGATCAAGAATGAACAAGGAACAATGATCATTGAAAAAAGAACGATGAAGAATGAACAACGATCAATGGTCATTGTAGAATGAACAATGAAGAATCAACAAGGATCAATGATCATTGAAGAATGAACGATGAAGAATGAAGAAGGATCAATGATCAATGAAGAATGAATGATCAAAAATCAACAAGTATCAATGATCATTGAGGAAAGAACAATGAAGAATGAACAAGGATCAATGATCATTGAAGAATGAACAATAAAGAATGAACAAGGATCAATGATTATTGAAAAATGAAAGATGAAGAATGAACTAGGATCAATGAGCATAATAGAATGAACGATGATGAATGAACAAGGATTGATGATCAATAATGCATGAACGATGAAGAATGAACAAGGATCAATGATCATTGAAGAATGAACGATGATGAATGAACAAGGATCATTGATCCATGAAGAATGAACGATGAAGAACAAACAAGGATCAATGATCAATGAAGAATGAACGATGAAGAATAATCAAGGATCAATGATAAACGAACAATGAACGATGAAGAATGAACAAATATTAATCATCATGGAAGAATCAACGATGAAGAATGTACAAGGATCAATGATCAATGAAGAATGACATGGATCAATTATGAATGAAGAAAGAACGATGAAGAATGAACAAGGATCAATGATCATTGAAGAATGAACGATGAAGCATTAACAAGCATCAATGATCATTGAAGAATGAACGATGAAGAATTAACAAGGATCAATGATCAATGAAGCATGAACAAGGATCAATTATCAATGAAGAATGAAAGATGAACAATGAACAAGGATCAATGATCATTGAAGAATGAATGATGAAGGATTAACAAGGATCAATGATTAATGAAGAATGAACGATGAAGAATAAACAAGGATCAATGCTCATTGAAGAATGAACGATGAAGAATGAACAAAGACCAATGATCAATGAACAATGAACGATGAAAAATGAACAAGGATCAATGATCATTGAAGAATGAACTATGAATAATGAATAAGCACTAATGATCAATCAATATTGAACAAGGATAAATGAGCATTGTAGAATGAACGATGAAGATTGAACAAGGATCAATGATCAATTAACAATGAACGATGAATAATGAAGAAGGATCAATGATCATTGAAGAATGAACAAGGATCAATGATCAATGAAGAATGAACGATGAATAACGAACAAGAACCAAATGATCATTGATGAATTATGAATGAACGATGAATAATGAACAAGGATCAATGATCATTGAAGAATGCACAAGTATCAATGATCAATGAAGAATGAACTATGAAGAACGAACAAGGATCAATGATCATTGATGAATGAACAATGAATAATGAACAAGGATCAATGATCAATGAAGAATGAATGATCAAGAATGAACAAGGATCAATGATCATTGAAGAAAGAACGATGAAGAATTAACAACGATCAATGGTCATTGTAGAATGAACAATGAAGAATCAATAAGGATCAATGATCATTGAAGAATGAACGATGAAGAATGAAGAAGGATCAATGATCAATGAAGAATGAATGATCAAAAATCAATAAGTATCAATGATCATTGAAGAAAGAACAATGAAGAATGAACAAGGATCAATTATCATTAAAGAATGAACAAAAAAAAATGAACAAGGATCAATGATTATTGAAAAATGAACGATGAAGAATGAACTAGGATCAATGAGCATTATAGAATGAACGATGATGAATGAACAAGGATTAATGATCAATAATGCATGAACGATGAAGAATGAACAAGGATCAATGATCATTGAAGAATGAACGATCATGAATGAACAAGGATCAATGATCCATGAAGAATGAACGATGAAGAATGAACAAGGATCAATGATCAATGAAGAATGAACGATGAAGAATAATCAAGGATCAATGATCAACGAACAATGAACGATGAAGAATGAACAAAGATTAATGATCATTGAAGAATCAACGATGAAGAATGAACAACGATCAATGATCAATGAAGAATGACATGGATCAATTATCAATGAAGAAAGAACGATGAAGAATGAACAAGGATCAATGATCATTGAAGAATGAACGATGAAGCATTAACAAGGATCAATGATCATTGAAGAATGAACGATGAAGAATTAACAAGGATCAATGATCAATGATGCATGAATAAGGATCAATTATCAATGAAGAATAAACGATAAAGAATGAACAAGGACCAATCATCATTGAAGAATGAACGATGAAGGATTAACAAGGCTCACTAATGAAGAATGAACGATGAAGAATGAACAAGGATCAATGCTCATTGAAGAATGAACGATGAAGAATGAACAAGGATCAATGATCAATGAACAATGAACGATGAAAAATGAACAAGGATCAATGATCATTGAACAATGAACGATGAAGAATGAAAAAAGATTAATGATCAATGAATAATGAACAAGGATAAATGAGCATAGTAGAATGAACGATGAAGAATGAACAAGGATCAATGATCAATGAACAAGGAATGATGAATCATGAACAAGGATCAATGATCAATGAAGAATGAACGATGAAGAACGAACAAGGATCAATGATCATTGATGAATGAACGATGAATAATGAACAAGGATCAATGATTAATAAAGAATGTATGATCAAGAATGAACAAGGATCAATGATCATTGAAGAAAGAACGATGAAGAATGAACAACGATTAATGATCATTGTAGAATGAACATTGAAGAATCAACAAGGATCAATGATCATTGAAGAATGAACGATGAAGAATGAAGAAGGATCAATGATCAATGAAGAATGAATGATCAAGAATCAACAAGTATCAATGATCATTGAAGAAAGAACGATGAAGAATGAAAGAGGATTCAATGATCATAGAAGAATGAACAATGAAGAATGAACAAAGATCAATGATTATTGAAAAATGAACGATGAAGAATGAACTAGGATCAATGAGCATTGTAGAATGAACGATGAACAATGAACAAGGATCAATGATCATTGAAGAATGAACGATGAAGAATTAACAAGGATCAATGATCAATGAAGCATGAACAAGGATCAATTATCAATGAAGAATGAAAGATGAACAATGAACAAGGATCAATGATCATTGAAGAATGAATGATGAAGGATTAACAAGGATCAATGATTAATGAAGAATGAACGATGAAGAATAAACAAGGATCAATGCTCATTGAAGAATGAACGATGAAGAATGAACAAAGACCAATGATCAATGAACAATGAACGATGAAAAATGAACAAGGATCAATGATCATTGAAGAATGAACTATGAATAATGAATAAGCACTAATGATCAATCAATATTGAACAAGGATAAATGAGCATTGTAGAATGAACGATGAAGATTGAACAAGGATCAATGATCAATTAACAATGAACGATGAATAATGAAGAAGGATCAATGATCATTGAAGAATGAACAAGGATCAATGATCAATGAAGAATGAACGATGAATAACGAACAAGAACCAAATGATCATTGATGAATTATGAATGAACGATGAATAATGAACAAGGATCAATGATCATTGAAGAATGCACAAGTATCAATGATCAATGAAGAATGAACTATGAAGAACGAACAAGGATCAATGATCATTGATGAATGAACAATGAATAATGAACAAGGATCAATGATCAATGAAGAATGAATGATCAAGAATGAACAAGGATCAATGATCATTGAAGAAAGAACGATGAAGAATTAACAACGATCAATGGTCATTGTAGAATGAACAATGAAGAATCAATAAGGATCAATGATCATTGAAGAATGAACGATGAAGAATGAAGAAGGATCAATGATCAATGAAGAATGAATGATCAAAAATCAATAAGTATCAATGATCATTGAAGAAAGAACAATGAAGAATGAACAAGGATCAATTATCATTAAAGAATGAACAAAAAAAAATGAACAAGGATCAATGATTATTGAAAAATGAACGATGAAGAATGAACTAGGATCAATGAGCATTATAGAATGAACGATGATGAATGAACAAGGATTAATGATCAATAATGCATGAACGATGAAGAATGAACAAGGATCAATGATCATTGAAGAATGAACGATCATGAATGAACAAGGATCAATGATCCATGAAGAATGAACGATGAAGAATGAACAAGGATCAATGATCAATGAAGAATGAACGATGAAGAATAATCAAGGATCAATGATCAACGAACAATGAACGATGAAGAATGAACAAAGATTAATGATCATTGAAGAATCAACGATGAAGAATGAACAACGATCAATGATCAATGAAGAATGACATGGATCAATTATCAATGAAGAAAGAACGATGAAGAATGAACAAGGATCAATGATCATTGAAGAATGAACGATGAAGCATTAACAAGGATCAATGATCATTGAAGAATGAACGATGAAGAATTAACAAGGATCAATGATCAATGATGCATGAATAAGGATCAATTATCAATGAAGAATAAACGATAAAGAATGAACAAGGACCAATCATCATTGAAGAATGAACGATGAAGGATTAACAAGGCTCACTAATGAAGAATGAACGATGAAGAATGAACAAGGATCAATGCTCATTGAAGAATGAACGATGAAGAATGAACAAGGATCAATGATCAATGAACAATGAACGATGAAAAATGAACAAGGATCAATGATCATTGAACAATGAACGATGAAGAATGAAAAAAGATTAATGATCAATGAATAATGAACAAGGATAAATGAGCATAGTAGAATGAACGATGAAGAATGAACAAGGATCAATGATCAATGAACAAGGAATGATGAATCATGAACAAGGATCAATGATCAATGAAGAATGAACGATGAAGAACGAACAAGGATCAATGATCATTGATGAATGAACGATGAATAATGAACAAGGATCAATGATTAATAAAGAATGTATGATCAAGAATGAACAAGGATCAATGATCATTGAAGAAAGAACGATGAAGAATGAACAACGATTAATGATCATTGTAGAATGAACATTGAAGAATCAACAAGGATCAATGATCATTGAAGAATGAACGATGAAGAATGAAGAAGGATCAATGATCAATGAAGAATGAATGATCAAGAATCAACAAGTATCAATGATCATTGAAGAAAGAACGATGAAGAATGAAAGAGGATTCAATGATCATAGAAGAATGAACAATGAAGAATGAACAAAGATCAATGATTATTGAAAAATGAACGATGAAGAATGAACTAGGATCAATGAGCATTGTAGAATGAACGATGAACAATGAACAAGGATCAATGATCATTGAAGAATGAACGATCATGAATGAACAAGGATCAATGATCCATGAAGAATGAACGATGAAGAATACACAAGGATCAATGAGCATTGAAGAATAAACGATGGAGAATGAACAAGGATCAATGATCATTGAAGAATGAACGATGAAGAATGAACAAGGATGAATGGTCAATGAAGAATGAACGATGAACAATAAACAAGGATCAATGATTAATGAAGAGTAAACGATGAAGAATTAATAAGAATCAATGGTTAATGAAGAATGAACGATGAAGAATAATCAAGGATCAATGATCAATGAACAATGAACGATGAAGAATGAACAAAGATTAATGATCATTGAAGAATCAACGATAAAGAATGAATGAGGATCAATGATCAATGAAGAATGAACAAGGATCAATTATCAACGAAGAATGAAAGATGAACAATGAACAAGGATCAATGATCATTGAAGAATGAATGATGAAGGATTAACAAGGATCAATGATTAATGAAGAATGAACGGTGAAGAATGAACAAAGATCAATGATTATTGAAAAATGAACGATGAAGAATGAACTAGGATCAATGAGCATTGTTGAATGAACGATGAAGAATGAACAAGGATCAATGATCAATAATGCATTAACGATGAAGAATGAACAAGATCAATGATCATTGAAGCATGAACGATCATGAATGAACAAGGATCAATGATCCATGAAGCATGAACGATGAAGAATAAACAAGGATCAATGAGCATTGAAGAATAAACGATGGAGAATGAACAAGGATCAATGATCATTGAAAAATGAACGATGAAGAATTAACAAGGATGAATGGTCAATCAAGAATGAACGATGAAGAATAAACAAGGATCAATGATCAATGAAGAATAAACGATGAAGAATGAACAAGGATCAATGGTCAATGAAGAATGAACGATGAAGAATAATCAAGGATCAATGATCAATGAACAATGAACAATGAAGAATGAACAAAGATTAATGATCATTGAAGAATCAACGATGAAGAATGAATAAGGATCAATGATCAAAGAAGAATGAACAAGGATCAATTATCAATGAAGAATGAATGATCGAGAATCAACAAGTATCAATGATCATTGAAGAAAAAACGATTAAGAATGAAAGAGGATCAATGATCATAGAAGAATGAACAATGGAGAATGAACAAAGATCAATGATTATTGAAAAATGAACGATGAAGAATGAACTAGGATCAATAAGCATTGTAGAATGAACGATGAACAATGAACAAGGATCAATGATCAATAATGCATTAACGATGAAGAATGAACAAGATCAATGATCATTGAAGAATGAACGATCATGAATGAACAAGGATCAATGATCCATGAAGAATGAACGATGAAGAATAAACAAGGATCAATGAGCATTGAAGAATAAACGATGGAGAATGAACAAGGATCAATGATCATTGAAGAATGAACGATGAAGAATGAACAAGGATGAATGGTCAATCAAGAATGAATGATGAAGAATAAACAAGGATCAATGATCAATGAAGAATAAACGATGAAGAATGAACAAGGATCAATGGTCAATGAAGAATGAACGATGAAGAATAATCAAGGATCAATGATCAATGAACAATGAACGATGAAGAATGAACAAAGATTAATGATCATTGAAGAATCAATGATGAAGAATGAATAAGGATCAATGATCAATGAAGAATGAACAAGGATCAATTATCAATGAAGAATGAAAGATGAAAAATGAACAAGGATTAATGATCATTGAAGAATGAATGATGAAGGATTAACAAGGATCAATGATTAATGAAGAATGAACGATGAAGAATAAACAAGGATCAATGCTCATTGAAGAATGAACGATGAAGAATGAAAAAAGATCAATGATCAATGAACAATGAACGATGAAAAATGAGTAAGGATCAATGATCATTGAAGAATGAACAATGAAGAATGAATAAGCATTAATGATCAATCAATATTGAACAAGGATAATTGATCATTGAAGAATGAACGATGAAGAATTAACAAGGATCAATGATCAATGAAGCATTAACAAGGATCAATTATCAATGAAGAATGAACAATAAAGAATGAACAAGGACCAATCATCATTGAAGAATGAACGATGAAGGATTAACAAGGCTCAATGATTAATGAAGAATGAACAAGGATCAATGCTCATTGAAGAATGAACGATGAAGAATGAACAAGGATCAATGATCAATGAACAATGAACGATGAAAAATGAACAAGGATCAATGATCATTGAAGAATGAACGATGAAGAATGAAAAAAGATTAATGATCAATGAATAATGAACAAGGATAAATGAGCATAGTAGAATGAACGATGAAGAATGAACAAGGATCAATGATCAATGAACAAGGAATGATGAATAATGAACAAGGATCAATGATCATTGAAGAATGAACAAGGATCAATGATCAATGAATAATCAACGATGAAGAACGAACAAGGATCAATGATCATTGATGAATGAACGATGAATAATGAACAAGGATCAATGATTAATAAAGAATGAATGATCAAGAATGAACAAGGATCAATGATCATTGAAGAAAGAACGATGAAGAATGAACAACGGTTAATGATCATTGTAGAATGAACAATGAAGAATCAACAAGGATCAATGATCATAGAAGAATGAACAATGAAGAATGAAAAAAGATCAATGATTATTGAAAAATGAACGATGAAGAATGAACTAGGATCAATGAGCATTGTAGAATGAACGATAAAAAATGAACAAGGATCAAAGATCAATAATGCATTAACGATGAAGAATGAACAAGATCAATTATCATTGAAGAATGAACAATCATGAATGAACCATGAAGAATGAACGATGAAGAATAAACAAGGATCAAAGAGCATTGAAGAATAAACGATGGAGAATGAACAAGGATCAATGATCATTGAAGAATGAACGATGAAGAATGAACAAGGATGAATGGTCAATGAAGAATGAACGATGAAGAATAAATAAGGATCAATGATCAATGAAGATTAAACGATGAAGAATGAACAAGGATCAATTGTCAATGAAGAATGAACGATGAAGAATAATCAAGGATCCATGATCAATGAAAAATGAACGATGAAGAATGAACAAAGATCAATGATCAATGAAGAATGAACAAGGATCAATTATCAATGAAGAATGAAAGATGAAAAATGAAGAAGGATTAATGATCATTGAAGAATGAACGATGAAGGATTAACAAGGATCAATGATTAATGAAGAATGAACGATGAAGAATAAACAAGGATCAATGCTCATTGAAGAATGAACGATGAAGAATGAACAAAGATCAATGATCAATGAACAATGACGATGAAAAATGAACAAGGATCAATGATCATTGAAGAACGAACGATGAAGAATGAATAAGCATTAATGATCAATCAATATTTGTAACACCCCGGCCCCTCGGACCGCTGGTGACTACTCTTGGAGACTGTAGGCTAGCCCCACAAACCAACACAAGTCTTTCCAGTGCACTTTGGCCTCACTCGTGCGCACCTGGGAAAACTTCCCAGGAGGTCACCCATTCTAAGATTGCTCTCCAACAAGCACGCTTAACTGTGGAGTTCTTAGCAAATAGGCTCCCTAGAAAAGAAGATGCACCTTGTTGATATGAGTAGTCTATCAATCCTTTTTTTTTCAAGCTAAATTTGGGGTATTACACTCACCCCCACTTAAGAATACAACGTCCTCGTTGGACCGAAACTTCAGGATCTTTTCCCCCGCTAGGTGCACTGAACACTATCAGCCACGGTCGCAGGGTTGCTCTGATACCATTTGTAACAACCCGGCCCCTCGGACCGCTGGTGACTACTCTTGGAGACTGTAGACTAGCCCCACAAACCAACACAAGTCTTTCCAGTGCACTATGGTCTCACTTTTGCGCACCCGGGAAAACTTCCCAGGAGGTCACCCATCCTAAGATCGCTCTCCACCAAGCACGCTTAACTGTGGAGTTCTTAGCTAATGGGCTCCCTAGAAAAGAACATTTTTTTCAAGCTAAATTTGGGGTATTACAATATCAAACAAGGGTAAATGAGCATTGTAGAATGAACGATGAAGAATGAACAAGGATCAATGATCAATTAACAATGAACGATGAATAATGAACAAGGATCAATGATCATTGAAGATTGAACAAGGTTCAATGATCAATGAAGAATGAACGATGAATAACGAACAAGAACCAATGATCATTGATGAATGATGAATGAACGATGAATAATGAACAAGGATCAATGATCATTGAAGATTACACAAGGATCAATGATCAATGAAGAATGAACTATGAAGAACGAACAAGGATCAATGATCATTGATGAATGAACGATGAATAATGAACAAGGATCAATGATCAATGAAGAATGAATGATCAAGAATGAACAAGGATCAATGATCATTGAAGAAAGAACGATGAAGAATGAACAACAATCAATGGTCATTGTAGAATGAACAATGAAGAATCAACAAGGATCAATGATCATTGAAGAATGAACGATGAAGAATGAAGAAGGATCAATGATCAATGAAGAATGAATGATCAAAAATCAACAAGTATCAATGATCATTGAAGAAAGAACAATGAAGAATGAACAAGGATCAATAATCATTAAAGAATGAACAATGAAGAATGAACAAGCATTAATGATTATTGAAAAATGAACGATGAAGAATGAACTAGGATCAATGAGCATTATAGAATGAACGATGATGAATGAACAAGGATTAATGATCAATAATGCATGAACGATGAAGAATGAACAAGGATCAATGATCATTGAAGAATGAACGATCATGAATGAACAAGGATCAATGATCCATGAAGAATGAACGATGAAGAATGAACAAGGATCAATGATCAATGAAGAATGAACGATGAAGAATAATCAAGGATCAATGATCAATGAACAATGAACGATGAAGAATGAACAAAGATTAATGATCATCGAAGAATCAACGATGAAGAATGAACAAGGATCAATGATTAATGAAGAATGACATGGATCAATTATCAATGAAGAAAGAACGATGAAGAATGAACTAGGATCAATGATCATTGAAGAATGAACGATGAAGCATTAACAAGCATCAATGATCATTGAAGAATAAACGATGAAGAATTGACAAGGATCAATGATCAATGAAGCATGAACAAGGATCAATTATCCATGAAGAATGAACGATAAAGAATGAACAAGGACCAATCATCATTGAAGAATGAATGATGAAGGATTAACAAGGCTCAATGATTAATGAAGAATGAACGATGAAGAATGAACAAGGATCAATGCTCATTGAGGAATGAACGATGAAGAATGAACAAGGATCAATGATCAATGAACAATGAACGATGAAAAATGAACAAGGATCAATGATCATTTTAGAATGAACGATGAAGAATGAAAAAAGATTAATGATCAATGAATAATGAACAAGGATAAATGAGCATAGTAGAATGAACGATGAAGAATGAACAAGGATCAATGATCAAAGAACAAGGAATGATGAATAATGAAAAGGGATCAATGATCATTGAAGAATGAACAAGGATCAATGATCAATGAAGAATGAACGATGAAGAACGAACAAGGATCAATGATCATTGATGAATGAATGATGAATAATGAACAAGGATCAATGATCAATAAAGAATAAATGATCAAGAATGAACAAGGATCAATGATCATTGAAGAAAGAACGATGAAGAATGAACAACGATCAATGATCTTTGTAGAATGAACAATGAAGAATCAACAAGGATCAATGATCATTGAAGAATGAACGATGAAGAATGAAGAAGGATCAATGATCAATGAAGAATGAATGATCAAGAATCAACAAGTATCAATGATCATTGAAGAAAGAACGATGAAGAATGAACAAGGATCAATGATAATAGAAGAATGAACAATGAAGAATGAACAAAGATCAATGATTATTGAAAAATGAAAGATGAAGAATGAATTAGGATCAATGAGCATTGTAGAATGAACGATGAAGAATGAACAACGATCAATGATCAATAATGCATTAACGATGAAGAATGAACAAGATCAATGATCATTGAAGAATGAATGATCATGAATGAACAAGGATCAATGATCCATGAAGAATGAACGATGAAGAATAAACAAGGATCAGTGAGCATTGTAGAATAAACGATGCAGAATGAACAAGGATCAATGATCAATAATGAATGAACGATGAAGAATGAACAAGGATCATTGATCGTTGAAGAATTAACGATGAAGAATGAACTAGGTTCAATGATCAATGAAGAATGAACGATGAATAATCAACAACGATCATTGATCAATGAAGAATGAACGATTAAGAATGAACAAGGATCAATGATCATTGAAGAATGAACGATGAAGAATGAACAAGGATGAAAGGTCAATCAAAAATGAACGATGAAGAATAAACAAGGATCAATGATCAATGAAGAATAAACGATGAAGAATGAACAAGGATCAATGGTCAATGAAGAATGAACGATGAAGAATAATCAAGGATCAATGATCAATGAACAATGAACGATGAAGAATGAACAAAGATTAATGATCATTGAAGAATCAACGATGAAGAATGAATAAGTATCAATGATCAATGAAGAATGAAGAAGGATCAATTATCAATGAAGAATGAAGAATTAACAAGGATCAATTATCAATAATGCATTAACGATGAAGAATGAACAAGATCAATGATCCATGAAGAATGAACGATGAAGAATAAACAAGGATCAATGAGCATTGTAGAATAAACGATGCAGAATGAACAAGGATCAATGATCAATAATTAATGAACGATGAAGAATGAACAAGGATCATTGATCGTTGAAGAATTAACGATGAAGAATGAACTAGGTTCAATGATCAATGAAGAATGAACGATGAAGAATCAACAACGATCATTGATCAATGAAGAATGAACGATTAAGAATGAACAAGGATCAATGATCATTGAAGAATGAACGATGAAGAATGAACAAGGATGAATGGTCAATCAAGAATGAACGATGAAGAATAAACAAGGATCAATGATCAATGAAGATTAAACGATGAAGAATGAACAAGGATCAATGGTCAATGAAGAAAGAACGATGAAGAATAATCAAGGATCAATGATCAATGAACAATGAACGATGAAGAATGAACAAAGATTAATGATCATTGAAGAATCAACGATGAAGAATGAATAAGTATCAATGATCAATGAAGAATGAACAAGGATCAATTATCAATGAAGAATGAAAGTTGAAAAATGAACAAGGATCAATGATTAATGAAGAATGAACGAGGAAGAATAAACAAGGATCAATGCTCATTGAAGAATGAACGATGAAGAATGAACAAAGATCAATGATCAATGAACAATGAACGATGAAAAATGAACAAGGATCAATGATCAGTGAAGAATGAACGATGAAGAATGAATAAGCATTAATGATCAATCAATATTGAACAACGATAAATGAGCATTGTAGAATGAACGATGAAGATTGAACAAGGATCAATGATCAATTAACAATGAACGATGAATAATGAACAAGGATCAATGGTCATTGAAGAATGAAAAAGGATCAATGATCAATGAAGAATGTACGATGAATAACGAACTAGAACCAATGATCATTGCTGAATGATGAATGATTAATGAACGATGAATAATGAACAAGGATCAATGATCATTGAAGAATGCACAAGGATCAATGATCAATGAAGAATGAACTATGAAGAACGAACAAGGATCAATGATCATTGATGAATGAACGATGAATAATGAACAAGGATCAATGATCAATGAAGGATGAAAGATCAAGAATGAACAAGGATCAATGATCATAGAAGAAAGAACGATGAAGAATGAACAACGATCAATGATCATTGTAGAATGAACAATGAAGAATCAACAAGGATCATTGATCATTGAAGAATGAACGATGAAGAATGAAGAAGGATCAATGATCAATGAAGAATGAATGATCAAAAATCAACAAGTATCAATGATCATTGAAGAAAGAACAATGAAGAATGAACAAGGATCAATGATCATTGAAGAATGAACAATGAAGAATGAACAAGGATCAATGATCAATGAACAATGAACGATGAAAAATGAACAAGGATCAATGATCATTCACGAATGAACGATGAAGAAAGAACAAGGATTAATGATCAATGAATAATGAACAAGGATAAATGAGCATATTAGAATGTACGATGAAGGATTAACAAGGATTAATGATTAATGAAGAATGAACGATGAAGAATAAACAAGGATCAATGCTCATTGAAGAATGAACGTGAAGAATGAACAAAGATCAATGATCAATGAACAATGAACGATGAAAAATGAACAAGGATCAATGATCATTGAAGACTGAATGATGAAGAATGAATAAGCATTAATGATCAATCAATATTGAACAAGAATAAATGAGCATTGTAGAATGAACGATGAAGATTGAAAAAGGATCAATGATCAATTAACAATGAACGATGAATAATGAACAAGGATCAACGATCATTGAATTATGAAAAAGGATCAATGATCAATGATGAATGAACGATGAATAACGAACAAGAACCAATGATCATTGATGAATGATGAATGAACGATGAATAATGAAAAAGGATCAATGATCATTTAAGAATGCACAAGGATCAATGATCAATGAAGAATGAACTATGAAGAACGAACAAGGATCAATGATCATTGATGAATGAACGATGAATAATGAACAAGGATCAATGATCAATGAAGAATGAATGATCAAGAATGAACAAGGATCAATGATCATTGAAGAAAGAACGATGAAGAATGAACAACGATCAATGATCATTGTAGAATGAACAATGAAGAATCAACAAGGATCAATGATCATTGAAGAATGAACAATGAAGAATGAAGAAGGATCAATGATCAATGAAGAATGAATGATCAAGAATCAACAAGTATCAATGATCAATTAAGAAAGAACGATGAAGAATGAACAAGGATCAATGATCATTGAAGAATGATCGATGAAGAATGAATAAGGATCAATGATTATTGAAAAATTAACAATGAAGAATGAACTAGGATCAATGAGCATTGTAGAATAAACGATGCAGAATGAACAAGGATCAATGATCAATAATGAATGAACGATGAAGAATGAACAAGGATCATTGATCATTGAAGAATTAACGATGAAGAATGAACTAGGTTCAATGATCAATGAAGAATGAACGATGAAGAATCAACAACGATCATTGATCAATGAAGAATAAACGATTAAGAATGAACAAGGATCAATGATCATTGAAGAATGAACGATGAAGAATGAAAAAGGATAAATGGTCAATGAAGAATGAACGATGAAGAATAAACAAGGATCAATGATCAATGAAGAATAAACAATGAAGAATGAACAAGGATCAATGATCAATGAAGAATGAACGATGAAGAATAATCAAGGATCAATGATCAAGAAGCAATGAACGATGAAGAATGAACAATGATTAATGATCATTGAAGAATCAACGATGAAGAATGAACAAAGATTAATGATCAATGAAGAATGACATGGATAAATTATCAATGAAGAATGAACGATGAAGAATGAACAAGGATCAATGATCATTGAAGAATGAACAATGAAGCATTAACAAGCATCAATGATCATTGAAGAATGAACGATGAAGAATTAACAAGGATCAATGATCAATGAAGCATGCAAGAGGATCAATTATCAATGAAGAATGAACGATAAAGAATGAACAAGGACCAATCATCATTTAAGAATGAACGATGAAGGATTAACAAAGCTCAATGATTATTGAAGAATGAACGATGAAGAATGCACAAGGATCAATGCTCATTGAAGAATAAACGATGAAGAATGAACAAGGATCAATGATCAATGAACAATGAAGGATGAAAAATGAACAAGGATCAGTGATCATTGACGAATGAACGATGAAGAAAGAACAAGGATTAATGATCAATGAATAATGAACAAGGATAAATGAGCATAGTAGATTGAACGATGAAGAATGAACAAGGATCAAAGATCAATGAACAAGGAATGATGAATAATGAACAAGGATCAATGATCATTTAAGAATGAACAAGGATCAATGATCAATGAAGAATGAACGATGAAGAACGAACAAGGATCAATGATCATTGATGAATGAACGATGGATGATGAACAAGGATCAATGATCAATGAAGAATGAATGATCAAGAATGAACAAGGATTAATGATCATTGAAGAAAGAACGATGAAGAATGAACAACGATCAATTATCATTGTAGAATGAACAATGAAGAATCAACAAGGATCAATGATCATTGAAGAATGAACGATGAAGAATGAAGAAGGATCAATGATCAATGAAGAATGAATGATCAAGAATCAACAAGTATCAATGATCATTGAAGAAAGAACGATGAAGAATGAACAACGAGCAATGATCATTGAAGAATGAACAATGAAGAATGAACAAGGATCAATGATTATTGAAAAATGAACGATGAAGAATGAACGATGAAGAATGAACAAGGATCAATGATCAATGAACAATGAACGATGAAAAATGAACAAGGATCAATGATCATTGACGAATGAACGATGAAGAAAGAACAAGGATTAATGATCAATGAATAATGAACAAGGATAAATGAGCATAGTAGACTGAACGATGAAGAATGAACAAGGATCAATGATCAATGAACAAGGAATGATGAATAATGAACAAGGATCAATGATCATTGAAGAATGAACAAGGTTCAATGATTAATGAAGAATGAACGATGAAGAACGAACAAGGATCTATGATCATTGATGAATGAACGATGAATAATGAACAAGGATCAATGATCAATGAAGAATGAATGATCAAGAATGAACAAGGATCAATGATCATTGAAGAAAGAACGATGAAGAATGAAGAACGATCAATGATTATTGTAGAATCAACAATGAAGAATCAACAAGGATCAATGATCATTGAAGAATGAACGATGAAGAATGAAGAAGGATCAATGATCAATGAAGAATGAATGATCAAGAATAAACAAGTATCAATGATCATTGAAGAAAGAATGATGAAGAATGAACAAGGATCAATGATCATTGAAGAATGAACAATGAAGAATGAACAAGGATCAATGATTATTGAAAAATGAACGATGAATAATGAACTAGGATCAATGAGCATTGTAGAAAGAACGATGAAGAATGAACAAGGATCAATGATCAACAATGCATGAACGATGAAGAATGAACAACATCAATGATCATTGAAGAATGAACGATCATCAATGAACAAGGATCAATGATCCATGAAGAATGAACGATGAAGAATGAACAAGGATCAATCATCATTAAAGAATGAACAATGAAGCATTAACAAGCATCAATGATCATTGAAGAATGAACGATGAAGAATTAACAAGGATCAATGATCAATGAAGCATGAACAAGGATCAATTATCAATGAAGAATGAACGATAAAGAATGAACAAGGACCAATCATCATTTAAGAATGAACAATGAAGGATTAACAAGGCTCAATGACTAATGAAGAATGAACGATGAAGAATGCACAAGGATCAATGATCAATGAAGAATGAACGATGAAGAATCAACAACGATCATTGATCAATGAAGAATAAACGATTAAGAATGAACAAGGATCAATGATCATTGAAGAATGAACGATGAAGAATGAAAAAGGATAAATGGTCAATGAAGAATGAACGATGAAGAATAAACAAGGATCAATGATCAATGAAGAATAAACAATGAAGAATGAACAAGGATCAATGATCAATGAAGAATGAACGATGAAGAATAATCAAGGATCAATGATCAAGAAGCAATGAACGATGAAGAATGAACAATGATTAATGATCATTGAAGAATCAACGATGAAGAATGAACAAAGATTAATGATCAATGAAGAATGACATGGATAAATTATCAATGAAGAATGAACGATGAAGAATGAACAAGGATCAATGATCATTGAAGAATGAACAATGAAGCATTAACAAGCATCAATGATCATTGAAGAATGAACGATGAAGAATTAACAAGGATCAATGATCAATGAAGCATGCAAGAGGATCAATTATCAATGAAGAATGAACGATAAAGAATGAACAAGGACCAATCATCATTTAAGAATGAACGATGAAGGATTAACAAAGCTCAATGATTATTGAAGAATGAACGATGAAGAATGCACAAGGATCAATGCTCATTGAAGAATAAACGATGAAGAATGAACAAGGATCAATGATCAATGAAAAATGAAGGATGAAAAATGAACAAGGATCAATGATCATTGACGAATGAACGATGAAGAAAGAACAAGGATTAATGATCAATGAATAATGAACAAGGATAAATGAGCATAGTAGATTGAACGATGAAGAATGAACAAGGATCAAAGATCAATGAACAAGGAATGATGAATAATGAACAAGGATCAATGATCATTTAAGAATGAACAAGGATCAATGATCAATGAAGAATGAACGATGAAGAACGAACAAGGATCAATGATCATTGATGAATGAACGATGAATGATGAACAAGGATCAATGATCAATGAAGAATGAATGATCAAGAATGAACAAGGATTAATGATCATTGAAGAAAGAACGATGAAGAATGAACAACGATCAATTATCATTGTAGAATGAACAATGAAGAATCAACAAGGATCAATGATCATTGAAGAATGAACGATGAAGAATGAAGAAGGATCAATGATCAATGAAGAATGAATGATCAAGAATCAACAAGTATCAATGATCATTGAAGAAAGAACGATGAAGAATGAACAACGATCAATGATCATTGAAGAATGAACAATGAAGAATGAACAAGGATCAATGATTATTGAAAAATGAACGATGAAGAATGAACGATGAAGAATGAACAAGGATCAATGATCAATGAACAATGAACGATGAAAAATGAACAAGGATCAATGATCATTGACGAATGAACGATGAAGAAAGAACAAGGATTAATGATCAATGAATAATGAACAAGGATAAATGAGCATAGTAGACTGAACGATGAAGAATGAACAAGGATCAATGATCAATGAACAAGGAATGATGAATAATGAACAAGGATCAATGATCATTGAAGAATGAACAAGGTTCAATGATTAATGAAGAATGAACGATGAAGAACGAACAAGGATCTATGATCATTGATGAATGAACGATGAATAATGAACAAGGATCAATGATCAATGAAGAATGAATGATCAAGAATGAACAAGGAACAATGATCATTGAAGAAAGAACGATGAAGAATGAACAACGATCAATGATTATTGAAGAATCAACAATGAAGAATCAACAAGGATCAATGATCATTGAAGAATGAACGATGAAGAATGAAGAAGGATCAATGATCAATGAAGAATGAATGATCAAGAATAAACAAGTATCAATGATCATTGAAGAAAGAATGATGAAGAATGAACAAGGATCAATGATCATTGAAGAATGAACAATGAAGAATGAACAAGGATCAATGATTATTGAAAAATGAACGATGAATAATGAACTAGGATCAATGAGCATTGTAGAAAGAACGATGAAGAATGAAAAAGGATCAATGATCAACAATGCATGAACGATGAAGAATGAACAACATCAATGATCATTGAAGAATGAACGATCATCAATGAACAAGGATCAATGATCCATGAAGAATGAACGATGAAGAATGAACAAGGATCAATCATCATTAAAGAATGAACAATGAAGCATTAACAAGCATCAATGATCATTGAAGAATGAACGATGAAGAATTAACAAGGATCAATGATCAATGAAGCATGAACAAGGATCAATTATCAATGAAGAATGAACGATAAAGAATGAACAAGGACCAATCATCATTTAAGAATGAACAATGAAGGATTAACAAGGCTCAATGACTAATGAAGAATGAACGATGAAGAATGCACAAGGATCAATGATCAATGAAGAATGAACGATGAAGAATCAACAACGATCATTGATCAATGAAGAATAAACGATTAAGAATGAACAAGGATCAATGATCATTGAAGAATGAACGATGAAGAATGAACAAGGATAAATGGTCAATGAAGAATGAACGATGAAGAATAAACAAGGATCAATGATCAATGAAGAATAAACAATGAAGAATGAACAAGGATCAATGATCAATGAAGAATGAACGATGAAGAATAATCAAGGATCAATGATCAATGAGCAATGAACGATGAAGAATGAACAATGATTAATGATCATTGAAGAATCAACGATGAAGAATGAACAAAGATTAATGATCAATGAAGAATGACATGGATAAATTATCAATGAAGAATGAACGATGAAGAATGAACAAGGATCAATGATCATTGAAGAATGAACAATGAAGCATTAACAAGCATCTATGATCATTGAAGAATGAACGATGAAGAATTAACAAGGATCAATGATCAATGAAGCATGAACAAGGATCAATTATCAATGAAGAATGAACGATAAAGAATGAACAAGGACCATTCATCATTTAAGAATGAACGATGAAGGATTAACAAAGCTAAATGATTAATGAAGAATGAACGATGAAGAATGCACAAGGATCAATGCTCATTGAAGAATGAACGATGAAGAATGAACAAGGATCAATGATCAATAAACAATGAACGATGAAAAATGAACAAGGATCAATGATCATTGACGAATGAACGATGAAGAAAGAACAAGGATAAATGATCAATGAATAATGAACAAGGATAAATGAGCATAGTAGATTGAACGATGAAGAATGAACAAGGATCAAAGATCAATGAACAAGGAATGATGAATAATGAACAAGGATCAATGATCATTTAAGAATGAACAAGGATCAATGATCAATGAAGAATGAACAAGGATCAATGATCATTGATGAATGAACGATGAATAATGAACAAGGATCAATGATCAATGAAGAATGAATGATCAAGAATGAACAAGGATCAATGATCATTGAAGAAAGAACGATGAAGAATGAACAACGATCAATGATCATTGTAGAATCAACAATGAAGAATCAACAAGTATCAATGATCATTGAAGAATGAACGATGAAGAATGAAGAAGGATCAATGATCAATGAAGAATGAATGATCAAGAATCAACAAGTATCAATGATCATTGAAGAAAGAACGATGAAGAATGAACAAGGATCAATGATCATTGAAGAATGAACAATGAAGAATGAACAAGGATCAATGATTATTGAAAAATGAACGATGAAGAATGAACTAGGATCAATGAGCATTGAAGAAAGAACGATGAAGAATGAACAAGGATCAATGATCAACAATGCATGAACGATGAAGAATGAACAAGATCAATGATCATTGAAGAATGAACGATCATCAATGAACAAGGATCTATGATCCATGAAGAATTCACGATGAAGAATGAACAAGGATCAACGATCATTGAAGAATGAACAATGAAGCATTAACAAGCATCAATGATCATTGAAGAATGAACGATGAAGAATTAACAAGGATCAATGATCAATGAAGCATGAACAAGGATCAATCATCAATGAAGAATGAACGATAAAGAATGAACAAGGACCAATCATCATTTAAGAATGAACAATGAAGGATTAACAAGGCTCAATGATTAATGAAGAATGAACGATGAAGAATGCACAAGGATCAATGCTCATTGAATTATGAACGATAAAGAATGAACAAGGATCAATGATCAATGAACAATGAACGATGAAAAATGAAAAAGGATCAATGATCATTGACGAATGAACGATAAAGAAAGAACAAGGATTAATGATCAATGAATAATGAACAAGGATAAATGAGCATAGTAGACTGAACGATGAAGAATGAACAAGGATCAATGATCAATGAACAAGGAATGATGAATAATGAACAAAGATCAATGATCATTGAAGAATGAACAAGGTTCAATGATTAATGAAGAATGAACGATGAAGCACGAACAAGGATCAATGATCATTGATGAATGAACGATGAATATTGAACAAGGATCAATGATCAACGAAGAATGAATGATCAAGAATGAACAAGGATCAATGATCATTGAAGAAAGAACGATGAAGAATGAACAACGATCAATGAACATTGTAGAATCAACAATGAACAATCAACAAGGATCAATGATCATTGAAGAATGAACGATGAAGAATGAAGAAGGATCAATGATCAATGAAGAATGAATGATCAAGAATAAACAAGTATCAATGATCATTGAAGAAAGAATGATGAAGAATGAACAAGGATCAATGATCATTGAAGAATGAACAATGAAGAATGAACAAGGATCAATGATTATTGAAAAATGAACGATGAATAATGAACTTGGATCAATGAGCATTGTAGAAAGAACGATGAAGAATGAACAAGGATCAATGATCAACAATGCATGAACGATGAAGAATGAACAAGATCAATGATCATTAAAGAATGAACGATCATCAATGAACAAGGATCAATGATCCATGAAGAATGAACGATGAAGAATGAACAAGGATCAATCATCATTAAAGAATGAACAATGAAGCATTAACAAGCATCAATGATCATTGAAGAATGAACGATGAAGAATTAACAAGGATCAATGATCAATGAAGCATGAACAAGGATCAATTATCAATGAAGAATGAACGATAAATAATGAACAAGGACCAATGATCATTTAAGAATGAACGATGAAGGATTAACAAGGCTCAATGACTAATGAAGAATGAACGATAACGAATGCACAAGGATCAATGATCAATGAAGAATGAACGATGAAGAATCAACAACGATCATTGATCAATGAAGAATAAACGATTAAGAATGAACAAGGATCAATGATCATTGAAGAATGAACGATGAAGAATGAACAAGGATAAATGGTCAATGAAGAATGAACGATGAAGAATGAACAAGGATAATTGATCAATGAAGAATAAACAATGAAGAATGAACAAGGATCAATGATCAATGAAGAATGAACGATGAAGAATAATCAAGGATCAATGATCAATGAGCAATGAACGATGAAGAATGAACATTGATTAATGATCATTGAAGAATCAACGATGAAGAATGAACAAAGATTAATGATCAATGAAGAATGACATGGATAAATTATCAATGAAGAATGAACGATGAAGAATGAACAAGGATCAATGATCATTGAAGAATGAACAATGAAGCATTAACAAAAATCAATGATCATTGAAGAATGAACGATGAAGAATGCACAAGGATCAATGCTCATTGAAGAATGAACGATGAAGAATGAACCAGGATCAATGATCAATGAACAATGAACGATGAAAAATGAACAAGGATCAATGATCATTGACGAATGAACGATGAAGAAAGAACAAGGATTAATAATCAATGAATAATGAACAAGGAAAAATCAGCATAGTAGATTGAACGATGAAGAATGAACAAGGATCAAAGATCAATGAACAAGGAATGATGAATAATGAACAAGGATCAATGATCATTTAAGAATGAACAAGGATCAATGATTAATGAAGAATTAACGATAAAGAACGAACAAGGATCAATGATCATTGATGAATGAAACATGAATAATGAACAAGGATCAATGATCAATGAAGAATGAATGATCAAGAATGAACAAGGATTAATGATCATTGAAGAAAGAACGATGAAGAATGAACAACGATCAATTATCATTGTAGAATGAACAATGAAGAATCAACAAGGATCAATGATCATTGAAGAATGAACGATGAAGAATGAAGAAGGATCAATGATCAATGAAGAATGAATGATCAAGAATCAACAAGTATCAATGATCATTGAAGAAAGAACGATGAAGAATGAACAAGGATCAATGATCATTGAAGAATGAACAAGGATCAATGATTATTGAAAAATGAACGATGAAGAATGAACTAGGATCCATGAGCATTGAAGAAAGAACGATGAAGAATGAACAAGGATCAATGATCAACAATGCATGAACGATGAAGAATGAACAAGATCAATGATCATTGAAGAATGAACGATCATCAATGAACAAGGATCTATGATCCATGAAGAATTCACGATGAAGAATGAACAAGGATCAACGATCATTGAAGAATGAACAATGAAGCATTAACAAGCATCAATGATCATTGAAGAATGAACGATGAAGAATTAACAAGGATCAATGATCAATGAAGCATGAACAAGGATCAATTATCAATGAAGAATGAACGATAAAGAATGAACAAGGACCAATCATCATTTAAGAATGAACGATGAAGGATTAACAAGGCTCAATGATTAATGAAGAATGAACGATGAAGAATGCACAAGGATCAATGCTCATTGAAGAATGAACGATGAAGAATGAACAAGGATCAATGATCAATGAACAATGAACGATGAAAAATGAACAAGGATCAATGATCATTGACGAATGAACGATGAAGAAAGAACAAGGAATAATGATCAATGAATAATGAACAAGGATAAATGAGCATAGTAGACTGAACGATGAAGAATGAACAAGGATCAATGATCAATGAACAAGGAATGATGAATAATGAACAAGGATCAATGATCATTGAAGAATGAACAAGGTTCAATGATTAATGAAGAATGAACGATGAAGAACGAACAAGGATCAATGATCATTGATGAATGAACGATGAATAATGAACAAGGATCAATGATCAATGAAGAATGAATGATCAAGAATGAACAAGGATCAATGATCATTGAAGAAAAAACGATGTAGAATGAACAAGGATCAATGATCAATGAAGAATGAACGATGAAGAATAATCAAGGATCAATTATCAATGAACAATGAACGATGAAGAATGAACAAAGATTAATGATCATTGAAGAATCAACGATGAAGAATGAACAAGGTTCAATTATCAATGAAGAATGAACGATGAAGAATGAACAAGAATCAATGATCATTGAAGAATGAACGATGAAGGATTAACAAGGATCAATGATTAATGAAGAATGAACGATGAGGAATAAACAAGGATCAATGCTCATTGAAGAATGAACGATGAAGAATGAACAAATATCAATGATCAATGAACAATGAACGATGAAAAATGAACAAGGATCAATCATCATTGAAGAATGAACGATGAAGAATGAACAAGGATTAATGATCAATGAATATTGAACAAGGATAAATGAGCATTGTAGAATGAACGATGAAGATTGAACAAGGATCAATGATCAATTAACAATGAACGATGAATAATGAACAAGGATCAATGATCATTGAAGAATGAACAATGATGCATTAACAAGCATCAATGATCATTGAAGAATGAACGATGAAGAATGAACAAGGATAAATGGTCAATGAAGAATGAACGATGAAGAATAAACAAGGGTCAATGATCAATGAAGAATAAACAATGAAGAATGAACAAGGATCAATGATCAATGAAGAATGAACGATGAAGAATAATCAAGGATCAATGATCAATGAACAATGAACGATGAATAACGAATAAGAATTAATGATTATTGATGAATGATGAATGAACGATGAATAATGACCAATGATCAATGATCATTGAAGAATGCACAAGGATCAACGATCAATGAAAAATGAACTATGAAGAACGAACAAGGATCAATGATCATTGATGAATGAACGATGAATAATGAACAAGGATCAATGATCAATGAAGAATGAATGATCAAGAATGAACAAGGATCAATGATCATTGAAGAAAGAACGATGAAGAATGAACAACGATCAATGATCATTGTAGAATGAACAATAAAGAATCAACAAGGATCAATGATCATTGAAGAATGAACGATGAAGAATGAAGAAGGATGAATGATCAATGAAGAATGAATGATCAAGAATCAACAAGTATCAATGATCATTGAAGAAAGAACAATGAAGAATGAACAAGGATCAATGATCATTGCAGAATGAACAATGAAGAATGAACAAGGATCAATGATTATTGAAAAATGAACGATGAAGAATGAACTAGGATCAATGAGCATTGTAGAATGAACGATGAAGAATGAACAAGGATCAATGATCAATAATGCATGAACGATGAAGAATGAACAACGATCAATGATCATTGAAGAATGAACGATCATGAATGAATAAGGATGAATGATCCATGAAGAATGAACGATGAAGAATAAACAAGGATCAATGACCATTGTAGAATAAACGATGCAGAATGAACAAGGATCAATGATCAATAACGAATGAACGATGAAGAATGAACAAGGATCATTGATCATTGAAGAATTAACGATGAAGAATGAACTAGGTTCAATGATCAATGAAGAATGAACGATGAAGAATCAACAACGATCATTGATCAATGAAGAATAAACGATTAAGAATGAACAAGGATCAATGATCATTGAAGAATGAACGATGAAGAATGAACAAGGATAAATGGTCAATGAAGAATGAACGATGAAGAATAAACAAGGGTCAATGATCAATGAAGAATAAACAATGAAGAATGAACAAGGATCAATGATCAATGAAGAATGAACGATGAAGAATAATCAAGGATCAATGATCAATGAACAATGAACGATGAAGAATGAACAATGATTAATGATCATTGAAAAATCAACGATGAAGAATGAACAAGGATGAATGATCAATGAAGAATGACATGGATCAATTATCAATGAAAAATGAACGATGAAGAATAAACAAGGATCAATGATCATTGAAGAATAAACAATGAAGCATTAACAAGCATCAATGATCATTGAAGAATGAACTATGAAGAATTAACAAGGATCAATGATCAATGAAGCATGAACAAGGATCAATTATCAATGAAGAATGAACGATAAAGAATGAACAAGGACCAATCATCATTTAAGAATGAACGATGAAGGATTAACAAGGCTCAATGATTAATGAAGAATGAACGATGAAGAATGCACAAGGATCAACGCTCATTGAAGAATGAACGATGAAGAATGAACAAGGATCAATGATCAAATGAACGATGAAAAATGAACAAGGATCAATGATCATTGACGAATGAACGATGAAGAAAGAACAAGGATTAATGATCAATGAATAATGAACAAGGATAAATGAGCATAGTAGAATGAACGATGAAGAATGAACAAGGATCAATGATCAATGAACAAGGAATGATGAATAATGAACAAGGATCAATGATCATTGAAGAATGAACAAGGATCAATGATCAATGAAGAATGAAAGATGAAGAACGAACAAGGATCAATGATCATTGATGAATGAACGATGAATAATCAACAAGGATCAATGATCAATGAAGAATGAATGATCAAGAATGAACAAGGATCAATGATCATTGAAGAAAGAACGATGAAGAATGAACAACGATCAATGATCATTGTAGAATGAACAATGAAGAATCAACAAGGATCAATGATCATTGAAGAATGAACGATGAAGAATGAAGAACGATCAATGATCAATGAAGAATGAATGATCAAGAATCAACAAGTATCAATGATCATTGAAGAAAGAACGATGAAGAATGAACAAGGATCAATGATCATTGAAGAATGATCAATGAAGAATGAATAAGGATCAATGATTATTGAAAAATGAACGATGAAGGATTAACAAGGCTCAATGATTAATGAAGAATGAACGATGAAGAATGAACAAGGATCAATGATCAACAATGCATGAACGATGAAGAATGAACAAGATCAATGATCATTGAAGAATGAACGATCATCAATGAACAAGGATCAATGATCCATGAAGAATGAACGATGAAGAATAAACAAGGATCATCGAGCATTGTAGAATAAAAGATGCAGAATGAACAAGGATCAATTATCCATGAAGAATGAACGATGAAGAATGAGCAAGGATCATTGATCGTTGAAGAATTAACGATGAAGAATGAACTAGGTTCAATGATCAACGAAGAATAAACGATGAAGAATCAACAATGATCATTGATCAATGAAGAATGAACGATTAAGAATGAACAAGGATCAATGATCATTGAAGAATGAACGATCATGAATGAACAAGGATGAATGATCCATGAAGAATGAACGATGAAGAATAAACAAGGATCAATGAGCATTGTAGAATAAACGATGCAGAATGAACAAGGATCAATGATCAATAATGAATGAACGATGAAGAATGAACAAGGATCATTGATCATTGAAGAATTAACGATGAAGAATGAACTAGGTTCAATGATCAATGAAGAATGAACGATGAAGAATCAACAACGATCATTGATCAATGAAGAATAAACGATTAACAATGAACAAGGATCAATAATCATTGAAGAATGAACGATGAAGAATGAACAAGGATAAATGGTCAATGAAGAATGAACGATGAAGAATAAACAAGGATCAATGATCAATGAAGAATAAAAAATGAAGAATGAACAAGGATCAATGATCAATGAAGAATGAACGATGAAGAATAATCAAGGATCAATGATCAATGAACAATGAACGATGAAGAATGAACAATGATTAATGATCATTGACGAATCAACGATGAAGAATGAACAAGGATGAATGATCAATGAAGAATGACATGGATCAATTATCAACGAAGAATGAACGATGAAGAATAAACAAGGATCAATGATCATTGAAGAATGAACAATGAAGCATTAACAAGCATCAATGATCATTGACGAATGAACGATGAAGAATTAACAAGGATCAATGATCAATGAATCATGAACAAGGATCAATTATCAATGAAGAATGAACGATAAAGAATGAACAAGGACCAATCATCATTTAAGAATGAACGATGAAGGATTAACAAGGCTCAATGATTAATGAAGAATGAACGATGAAGAATGCACAAGGATCAATGCTCATTGAAGAATGAACGATGAAGAATGAACAAGGATCAATGATCAATGAACAATGAACGATGAAAAGTGAACAAGGATCAATGATCATTGACGAATGAACGATGAAGAAAGAACAAGGATTAATGATCAATGAATAATGAACAAGGATAAATGAGCATAGTAGAATGAACGATGAAGAATGAACAAGGATCAATGATCAATGAACAAGGAAAGATGAATAATGAACAAGGATCAATGATCATTGAAGAATGAACAACGATCAATGATCAATGAAGAATGAACGATGAAGAATCAACAATGATCATTGATCAATGAAGAATGAACGATTAAGAATGAACAAGGATCAATGATCATTGAAGAATGAACGATCATGAATGAACAAGGATGAATGATCCATGAAGAATGAACGATGAAGAATAAACAAGGATCAATGAGCATTGTAGAATAAACGATGATGAATGAACAAGGATCAATGATCAATAATGAATGAACGATGAAGAATGAACAAGGATCATTGATCATTGAAGAATTAACGATGAAGAATGAACTAGGTTCAAAGATCAATGAAGAATGAACGATGAAGAATCAACAACGATCATTGATCAATGAAGAATAAACGATTAAGAATGAACAAGGATCAATAATCATTGAAGAATGAACGATGAAGAATGAACAAGGATAAATGGTCAATGAAGAATGAACGATGAAGAATAAACAAGGATCAATGATCAATGAAGAATAAACAATGAAGAATGAACAAGGATCAATGATCAATGAAGAATGAAAGATGAAGAATAATCAAGGATCAATGATCAATGAACAATGAACGATGAAGAATGAACAATGATTAATGATCATTGAAGAATCAACGATGAAGAATGAACAAGGATGAATGATCAATGAAGAATGACATGGATCAATTATCAATGAAGAATGAACGATGAAGAATAAACAAGGATCAATGATCATTGAAGAATGAACAATGAAGCATTAACAAGCATCAATGATCATTGACGAATGAACGATGAAGAATTAACAAGGATCAATGATCAATGAATCATGAACAAGGATCAATTATCAATGAAGAATGAACGATAAAGAATGAACAAGGACCAATCATCATTTAAGAATGAACGATGAAGGATTAACAAGGCTCAATGATTGATGAAGAATGAACGATGAAGAATAAACAAGGATCAATGAGCATTGTAGAATAAACGATGCAGAATGAACAAGGATCAATGATCAATAATGAATGAACGATGAAGAATGAACAAGGATCATTGATCATTGAAGAATTAACGATGAAGAATGAACTAGGTTCAATGATCAATGAAGAATGAACGATGAAGAATCAACAACGATCATTGATCAATGAAGAATAAACGATTAAGAATGAACAAGGATCAATAATCATTGAAGAATGAACGATGAAGAATGAACAAGGATAAATGGTCAATGAAGAATGAACGATGAAGAATAAACAAGGATCAATGATCAATGAAGAATAAACAATGAAGAATGAACAAGGATCAATGATCAATGAAGAATGAACGATGAAGAATAATCAAGGATCAATGATCAATGAACAATGAACGATGAAGAATGAACAATGATTAATGATCATTGACGAATCAACGATGAAGAATGAACAAGGATGAATGATCAATGAAGAATGACATGGATCAATTATCAACGAAGAATGAACGATGAAGAATAAACAAGGATCAATGATCATTGAAGAATGAACAATGAAGCATTAACAAGCATCAATGATCATTGACGAATGAACGATGAAGAATTAACAAGGATCAATGATCAATGAATCATGAACAAGGATCAATTATCAATGAAGAATGAACGATAAAGAATGAACAAGGACCAATCATCATTTAAGAATGAACGATGAAGGATTAACAAGGCTCAATGATTGATGAAGAATGAACGATGAAGAATAAACAAGGATCAATGAGCATTGTAGAATAAACGATGCAGAATGAACAAGGATCAATGATCAATAATGAATGAACGATGAAGAATGAACAAGGATCATTGATCATTGAAGAATTAACGATGAAGAATGAACTAGGTTCAATGATCAATGAAGAATGAACGATGAAGAATCAACAACGATCATTGATCAATGAAGAATAAACGATTAAGAATGAACAAGGATCAATAATCATTGAAGAATGAACGATGAAGAATGAACAAGGATAAATGGTCAATGAAGAATGAACGATGAAGAATAAACAAGGATCAATGATCAATGAAGAATAAACAATGAAGAATGAACAAGGATCAATGATCAATGAAGAATGAACGATGAAGAATAATCAAGGATCAATGATCAATGAACAATGAACGATGAAGAATGAACAATGATTAATGATCATTGACGAATCAACGATGAAGAATGAACAAGGATGAATGATCAATGAAGAATGACATGGATCAATTATCAACGAAGAATGAACGATGAAGAATAAACAAGGATCAATGATCATTGAAGAATGAACAATGAAGCATTAACAAGCATCAATGATCATTGACGAATGAACGATGAAGAATTAACAAGGATCAATGATCAATGAATCATGAACAAGGATCAATTATCAATGAAGAATGAACGATAAAGAATGAACAAGGACCAATCATCATTTAAGAATGAACGATGAAGGATTAACAAGGCTCAATGATTATTGAAGAATGAACGATGAAGAATGCACAAGGATCAATGCTCATTGAAGAATGAACGATGAAGAATGAACAAGGATCAATGATCAATGAACAATGAACGATGAAAAGTGAACAAGGATCAATGATCATTGACGAATGAACGATGAAGAAAGAACAAAGATTAATGATCAATGAATAATGAACAAGGATAAATGAGCATAGTAGAATGAACGATGAAGAATGAACAAGGATCAATGATCAATGAACAAGGAAAGATGAATAATGAACAAGGATCAATGATCATTGAAGAATGAACAACGATCAATGATCAATGAAGAATGAACTATGAAGAATCAACAATGATCATTCATCAATGAAGAATGAACGATTAAGAATGAACAAGGATCAATGATCATTGAAGAATGAACGATCATGAATGAACAAGGATGAATGATCCATGAAGAATGAACGATGAAGAATAAACAAGGATCAATGAGCATTGTAGAATAAACGATGATGAATGAACAAGGATCAATGATCAATAATGAATGAACGATGAAGAATGAACAAGGATCATTGATCATTGAAGAATTAACGATGAAGAATGAACTAGGTTCAAAGATCAATGAAGAATGAACGATGAAGAATCAACAACGATCATTGATCAATGAAGAATAAACGATTAAGAATGAACAACGATCAATAATCATTGAAGAATGAACGATGAAGAATGAACAAGGATAAATGGTCAATGAAGAATGAACGATGAAGAATAAACAAGGATCAATGATCAATGAAGAATAAACAATGAAGAATGAACAAGGATCAATGATCAATGAAGAATGAAAGATGAAGAATAATCAAGGATCAATGATCAATGAACAATGAACGATGAAGAATGAACAATGATTAATGATCATTGAAGAATCAACGATGAAGAATGAACAAGGATGAATGATCAATGAAGAATGACATGGATCAATTATCAATGAAGAATGAACGATGAAGAATAAACAAGGATCAATGATCATTGAAGAATGAACAATGAAGCATTAACAAGCATCAATGATCATTGACGAATGAACGATGAAGAATTAACAAGGATCAATGATCAATGAATCATGAACAAGGATCAATTATCAATGAAGAATGAACGATAAAGAATGAACAAGGACCAATCATCATTTAAGAATGAACGATGAAGGATTAACAAGGCTCAATGATTGATGAAGAATGAACGATGAAGAATAAACAAGGATCAATGAGCATTGTAGAATAAACGATGCAGAATGAAAAAGGATCAATGATCAATAATGAATGAACGATGAAGAATGAACAAGGATCATTGATCATTGAAGAATTAACAATGAAGAATGAACTAGGTTCAATGATCAATGAAGAATGAACGATGAAGAATCAACAACGATCATTGATCAATGAAGAATAAACGATTAAGAATGAACAAGGATCAATAATAATTGAAGAATGAACGATGAAGAATGAACAAGGATAAATGGTCAATGAAGAATGAACGATGAAGAATAAAAAAGGATCAATGAACAATGAAGAATAAACAATGAAGAATGAACAAGGATTAATGATCAATGAAGAATGAACGATGAAGAATAATCAAGGATCAATGATCAATGAACAATGAACGATGAAGAATGAACAATGATTAATGATCATTGAAGAATCAACGATGAAGAATGAACAAGGATGAATGATCAATGAAGAATGACATGGATCAATTATCAATGAAGAATGAACGATGAAGAATAAACAAGGATCAATGATCATTGAAGAATGAACAATGAAGCATTAACAAGCATCAATGATCATTGACGAATGAATGATGAAGAATTAACAAGGATCAATGATCAATGAAGCATGAACAAGGATCAATTATCAATGAAGAATGAACAATAAAGAATGAACAAGGACCAATCATCATTTAAGAATGAACGATGAAGGATTAACAAGGCTCAATGATTAATGAAGAATGAACGATGAAGAATGCACAAGGATCAATGCTCATTGAAGAATGAACGATGAAGAATGAACAAGGATCAATGATCAATGAACAATGAACGATGAAAAGTGAACAAGGATCAATGATCATTGACGAATGAACGATGAAGAAAGAACAAGGATTAATGATCAATGAATAATGAACAAGGATAAATGAGCATAGTAGAATGAACGATGAATAATGAACAAGGATCAATGATCAATAAACAAGGAATGATGAATAATGAACAAGGATCAATGATCATTGAAGAATGAACAAGGATCAATGATCAATGAAGAATGAACGATGAAGAACGAACAAGGATCAATGATCATTGATGAATGAACGATGAATAATCAACAAGGATCAATGATCAATGAAGAATGAATGATCAAGAATGAACAAAGATCAATGATCATTGAAAAAAGAACGATGAAGAATGAACAACGATGAATGATCATTGTAGAATGAACAATGAAGAATCAACAAGGATCTATGATCAGTAAAGAATGAACGATGAAGACTGAAGAAGGATCAATGATCAATGAAGAATGAATGATCAAGAATCAACAAGTATCAATGATCATTGAAGAAAGAACGATGAAGAATGAACAAGGATATATGATCATTGAAGAATGATCAATGAAGAATGAATAAGGATCAATGATTATTGAAAAATGAACGATGAAGAATGAACTAGGATCAATGAGCATTGTAGAATGAACGATGAAGAATGAACAAGGATGAATGGTCAATGAAGAATGAACGATGAAGAATAAACAAGGATCAATGATCAATGAAGAATAAACGATGAAGAATGAACAAGGATCAATGATCAATGAAGAATGAACGATGAAGAATAATCAAGCATCAATGATCAATGAACAATGAACGATGAAGAATGAACAAAGATTAATGATCATTGAAGAATCAACGATGAAGAATGAACAAGGATCAATTATCAATGAAGAATGAACAAGGATCAATTATCAATGAGGAATGAACGATGATGAATTAACAAGGATCAATGATCATTGAAGAATGAACGATGAAGGATTAACAAGGATCAATGATTAATGAAGAATGAACGATGAAGAATAAACAAGGATCAATGATCATTGAAGAATGAACGATGAAAAATGAATAAGGATCAATGATCATTGAAGAATGAACGATGAAGAAAGAACAAGGATCAATGATCAATAAAGAATGAACGATGAAGAATAAACAAGGATCAATGAGCATTGTAGAATGAATGATGAAGAATGAACAAGGAGCAATAATCAATAATGAATGAATGATGAAGAATGAACAAGGATCAATGATCATTGAAGAATGAACGATGAAGAATGAACAAGGTTCAATGATCATTGAAGAATGAACGACGAAGAATGAACAAGGTTCAATGATCATTGAAGAATGAACGATAAAGAATGAACAAGGATCAATTATCAATGAACAATGAACAATGAAGAATGTACAAGGATCAATGATAAATGAACAAGGAATGATGAATAATGAACAAGGATCAATGATCATTGAAGAATGAACAAGGATCAATGATCAATGAAGAATGAACGATGAAGAACGAACAAGGATCAATGATCATTGAAGAATGAACGATGAATAATCAACAAGGATCAATGATCAATGAAGAATGAATGATCAAGAATCAACAAGCATCAATGATCATTGAAGAAAGAACGATGAAGAATGAACAAGGATCAATGATCATTGAAGAATGATCAATGAAGAATGAATAAGGATCAATGATTATTCAAAAATGAACGATGAAGAATGAACTAGGATCAATGAGCATTGTAGAATGAACGATGAAGAATGAACAAGGATCAATGATCAACAATGCATGAACGATGAAGAATGAACAAGATCAATGATCATTGAAGAATGAACGATCATCAATGAACAAGGATCAATGATCCATGAAGAATGAACGATGAAGAATAAACAAGGATCATCGAGCATTGTAGAATAAACGATGCAGAATGAACAAGGATCAATTATCAATAATGAATGAACGATGAAGAATGAGCAAGGATCATTGATCGTTGAAGAATTAACGATGAAGAATGAACTAGGTTCAAGGATCAATGAAGAATGAACGATGAAGAATCAACAATGATCATTGATCAATCAAGAATGAACGATTAAGAATGAACAAGGATCAATGATCATTGAAGAATGAACGATGAAGAATGAACAAGGATGAATGGTCAATGAAGAATGAACGATGAAGAATAAACAAGGATCAATGATAAATGAAGAATAAACGATGAAGAATGAAAAAGGATCAATGATCAATAAAGAATGAACGATAAAGAATAATCAAGGATCAATGATCAATGAACAATGAACGATGAAGAATGAGCAAAGATTAATGATCATTGAAGAATCAACGATGAAGAATGAACAAGGATCAATTATCAATGAAGAATGAACAAGGATCAATTATCAATGAGGAATGAACGATGAAGAATGAACAAGGATCAATGATCATTGAAGAATGAACGATGAAGGATTAACAAGGATCAATGATTAATGAAGAATGAACGAGGAAGAATAAACAAGGATCAATGCTCATCGAAGAATGAACGATGGAGAATGAACAAATGTCAATGATCAATGAACAATGAACGATGAAAAATGAACAAGGATCAATGATCATTGAAGAATGAACGATGAAGAATGAACAAGGATTAATGATCAATGAATATTGAACAAGGATAAATGAGTATTGTAGAATGAACGATGAAGATTGCACAAGGATCAATGATCAATTAACAATGAACGATGAATAATGAACAAGGATCAATGATCATTGAAGAATGAACAAGGATAAATGATCAATGAAGAATGAACGATGAATAACGAACAGGAATCAATGATCATTGATGAATGATGAATGAACGATGAATAATGACCAAGGATCAATGATCATTGAAGAATGCACAAGGATCAATGATCAATGAAGAATGAACTGTGAAGAACGAACAAGGATCAATGATCATTGATGAATGAACGATGAAGAATGAACAAGGATCAATTATCAATAAACAATGAACGATGAAAAATGAACAAGGATCAATGATCATTGACGAATGAACGATGAAGAATGAAGAACGATCAATGATCATTGTAGAATGAACAATGAAGAATCAACAAGGATCAATGATCATTGATGAGTGAACGATGAAGAATGAAGAAGGATCAATGATCAATGAAGAATGAATGATCAAGAATCAACAAGTATCAATGATCATTAAAGAAAGAACAATGAAGAATGAATAAGGATCAATGATCATTGAAGAATAAACAATGAAGAATGAACAAGGATCAATGATTATTGAAAAATGAACGATGAAGAATGAACTAGGATAGATGCGCATTGTAGAATAAACGATGAAGAATGAACAAGGATCAATGATCAATAATGCATGAACGATGAAGAATGAACAAGGATCAATGATGAATGAAGAATGAATGATCAAGAATCAACAAGTATCAATGATCATTAAAGACAGAACAATGAAGAATGAATAAGGATCAATGATTATTGAAGAATGAACGATCATGAATGAACAAGGATGAATGATGCATGAAGAATGAACGATGATGAATAAACAAGGATCAATGAGCATTGTAGAATAAACGATGTAGAATGAACAAGAATCAATGATCAATAATGAATGAACGATGAAGAATGAACAAGGATCATTGATCATTGAAGAATTAACGATGAAGAATGAACTAGGTTCAATGATCAATGAAGAATGAACGATGAAGATCAACAACGATCATTGATCAATGAAGAATGAACGATTAAGAATGAACAAGGATCAATGATCATTGAAGAATGAACGATGAAGAATGAACAAGGATGAATGGTCAATGAAGAATGAATGATGAAGAATAAACAAGGATCAATGATCAATGAAGAATGAACGATGAAGAATGAACAAGTATCAATGATCAGTGAAGAATGAACGATGAAGAATAATCAAGGATCAATGATCAGTGAACAATGAACGATGAAGAATGAACAAGGATGAATTATCATTGAAGAATGAACAAGGATCAATGATCAATGAAGAATGAACAAGGATCAATTATCAATAAAGAATGAACGATGAAGAATAAACAAGGATCAATGATCATTGAAGAATGAACGATGTAGGATTAACAAGGATCAATCATTAATTAAGAATGAATGATGAATAATGAACAAGGATCAATGCTCATTGAAGAATGAACGATGAAGAATGAACAAGGATCAATGATCAATGAACAATGAACGATGAAAAATGAACAAGGATCAATGATCATTGAAGAATGAACGATGAAGAATGAACAAGGATTAATGATCAATGAATATTGAACAAGGATAAATGAGCATTGTAGAATGAACGATGAAGAATGAACAAGGATCAATCATCAATTAACAATGAACGATGAATAATGAAAAAGGATTAATGATCATTGAAGAATGAACAAGGACCAATGATTAATGAAGAATGAACGATGAAGAACGAATAAGGATCAATGATCATTGATGAATGAACGATGAATAAAGAACAACGATCAATGATCAATGAGGAATGAATGATCAAGAATGAACATGGATCAATGAATAATGAAGATTGAACGATGAAGAATGAACAAGGATCCATGATCAATAAGGAATGAACGATGAAGAATGAACAAGGATCTCTGATCATTGAACAATGAACGAAGAAAAATGAAGAAGGATCATTGAACATTGTAGAATGAACGTTGAAGAATGAACAAGGATCAATGATCAATAATGCATGAACGATGAAGAATGAACAAGGATCATTGATCCATGAAGAATGAACGATGAAGAATGAACAAGGATCAATGAGCATTGTAGAATAAACGATGCAAAATTAACAAGGATCAATGATCATTAATGAATGAACGATGAAGAATGAATAGGAATTAATGATCATGTCAGAATGAACGATGAAGAATGAACTAGATTCAATGATCAATGAAGAATGAACGATGAACAATGAACAATGATCATTGATCATTGAAGAATAAACGATTAAGAATGAACAAGGATAGATGATCATTGAAGAATGAACGATGAAGAATGAACAAGCATCAATGATCCATGAAGAATGAACGATGAAGAATGAACAAGGATCAATGAGCATTGTAGAACAAACGATGCCGAATGAACAAGGATCAATGATAGATAACGAATGAACGATTAAGAATGAACAAGGATCAATGATCATTGAAGAATGAACGATGAAGAATGAACAAGGATGAATGGTCAATGAAGAATGAATGATGAAGAATAAACAAGGATCAATGATCAATGAAGAATGAACGATGAAGAATGAACAAGGATCAATGATCAGTGAAGAATGAACGATGAAGAATAATCAAGGATCAATGATCAATGAAGAATGAACGATGAAGAATAAACAAGCATCAATGATCAATGAAGAATAAACAAGGATCAATGATCAATGAAGATGAACGATGAAGAATAATCAAGGATCAATGATCAATGAAGAATGAACAAGGATCAATGATCAATGAACAATGAACGACGAAGAATGAACAAGGATCAATGATCATTGAAGAATGAGCGATGAAGAAAGAACAAGGATCAATGATCAATGAAAAATGAACGATGAAGAATGAACAAGGATCATTGATCATTGAAGAAAGAACGATGAAGAATGAACAAGGATCAATGTTCAATGAAGAATGAACAAGGATCAATGATCAATGAAGAATGAACGATCTAGAATGAACAAGGATCAAAGATCAATGAAGAATGAACGTTGAAGAATGAACAAGGATCAATGAGCATTGCAGAATGAACGATGAAGAATGAACAAGGATCAATGATCAATAAGGAATGTACGATGAAGAATTAATAAGGATCAATGATCATTGAAGAATGAACGATCACGAATGAACAAGGATCAATGATCCATGAAGAATAAACGATGAAGAATGAACAAGGATCAATGAGCATAAAAGAATAAACGATGCAAAATGAACAAGGATCAATGATAAATAATGAAGGAACGATGAAGAATGAATAAGAATCAATGATCATTGAAAAATGAACGATGAAGAATGAACTAGGTTCAATCATCAACGAAGAATGAACGATTAAGAATGAACAAGGATCAATGATCATTGAAGAATGAACGATGATGAATGAACAACAATGAATGATCAATGAAGAATGAACGATGAAGAATAAACAACCATCAATGATTAATGAAGAATGAACGATAAAGAATGAACAAGGATCAATGATCATTGAAGAATGAACGATCATGAATGAACAAGGATCAATGCTCATTGAAGAATGAACGATGAAGAATGAACAAGGATCAATGATCAATGAACAATGAACGATGAAAAATGAACAAGGATCAATGATCATTGAAGAATGAACGATGAAAAATGAACAAGGATTAATGATCAATGAATATTGAACAAGGATAAATGAGAATTGTAGAATGAACGATGAAGAATGAACAAGAATCAATCATCAATTAACAATGAACGATGAATAGTGAACAAGGATTAATGATCATTGAAGAATGAACAAGGACCAATGATGAATGAAGAATTAACGATGAAGAACGAACAAGGATCAATGATCATTGATGAATGAACGATGAATAATGAACAAGGATCAATGATCAATGAAGAATGAATGATCATGAATGAACAAGGATCAATGATATTTGAAGAAAGAACGATGAAGAATGAACAATGAAGAATGAACAAGGATCAATGATCATTGATGAATGAACGATGAAGAATGAACAAGGATCATTGAACATTGTAGAATGAACGATGAAGAATGAACAAGGATCAATGATCAATAATGCATGAACGATGAAGAATGAACAAGGATCGTTGATCCATGAAGAATGAACGATGAAGAATGAACAAGGATCAATGAGCATTGTAGAATAAACGATGCAAAATTAACAAGGATCAATGATCATTAATGAATGAACGATGAAGAATGAATAGGAATCAATGATCATGTCAGAATGAACGATGAACATTGAACTAGGTTCAATGATCAATGAAGAATAAACGATGAAGAATGAACAAGGATCATTGATGAATGAAGAATGAACGATTAAGAATGAACAAGGATCATTGATCATTGAAGAATGAACGATGAAGAATGAATAAGGATGAATGATCAATGAAGAATGAACGATGAAGAATAAACAAGCATCAATGATCAATGAAGAATAAACGATGAAGAATGAACAAGGATCAATGATCATTGAAGAATGATCATTGAAGAATGAACGATCATGAATGAACAAAGATCAATGATCCATGAAGAATGAACAATGAAGAATGAACAAGGATCAATGAGCATTGTAGAACAAACGATGCCGAATGAACAAGGATGAATGATAGATAACGAATCAACGATGAAGAATGAACAAGAATCAATGATCTTTGAAGAATGAAAGATGAAGAATGAACTAGGTTCAATGATCAATGAAGAAAGAACGATGAAGAATGAAAAAGGATCATTGATCAATGAAGATTGAATGAATAAGAATGAACAAGGATCAATGATCAATGAAGAATGAACGATGAAGAATGAACAAGGATGATTGATCAATGAAGAATGAACGACGAAGAATAAACAAGCAACAATGATCAATGAAGAATGAATAAGGATCAATGATCAATGAAGAATGAACGATGAAGAATAATCAAGGATCAATGATCAATGAAGAATGAAGAATGAACGATGAAGAATGTACAAAGGATCAATGATCATTGAAGAATGTACGATGAAGAATGAACAAGGATCAATGATCAATGAACAATGAACGACGAAGAATGAACAAGGATCAATGATCATTGAAGAATGAACGATGAAGAAAGAACAAGGATCAATGATCAATGAAAAATGAACGATGAGGAATGAACAATGATCATTGATTATTGAAGAATGAATGATGAAGAATGAACAAGGATCAATGTTCAATGAAGAATGAACAAGGATCAATGATCAATGAAGAATGAACGATCTAGAATGAACAAGGATCAAAGATCAATGAAGAATGAACGATGAAGAATGAACAAGGATCAATGAGCATTGCAGAATGAACGATGAAGAATGAACAAGGATCAATGATCAATAAGGAATGAACGATGAAGAATGAACAAGGATCAATGATCATTGAAGAATGAACGATCATGAATGAAAAAGGATCAATGATCCATGAAGAATAAACGATGAAGAATAAACAAGGATCAATGAGCATATTAGAATAAACGACGCAAAACGAACAAGGATCACTGATCAATAATGAAGGAACGATGAAGAATAAATAAGAATCAATGATCATTGAAAAATGAATGATGAAGAATGAAATAGGTTCAATCATCAATGAAGAATGAACGATGAAGAATGAATAAGGATCATTGATCTATGAAAAATAAACGATTAAGAATGAACAAGGATCAATGATCATTGAAGAATGAACGATGATGAATGAACAACAATGAATGATCAATGAAGAATGAACGATGAAGAATAAAAAAGCATCAATGATTAATGAAGAATGAACAAGGATCAAGGATCATTGAAGTATGAATGATCATGAATGAACAAGGATCAATGCTCATTGAAGAATGAACGATGACGAATGAACAAGGATCAATGATCAATGAACAAAGAATGATGTAAAATGAATAAGGATCAATCATCATTGAAGAATGAACGATGAAGAATGAACAAGGATTAATGATCAATGAATATTGAACAAGGATAAATGAGCATTGTAGAATGAACGATGAAGAATGAACAAGAATCAATCATCAATTAACAATGAACGATGAAGAGTGAACAAGGATCAATGATCATTGAAGAATGCACAAGGACCAATGATCAATGAAGAATGAACGATGAAGAATGAACAAGGATCAATGATCATTGTTGAATGAACGATGAATAATGAACAAGGATCAATGATCAATGAAGAATGAATGATCAAGAATGAACAAGGATCAATGATATTTGAAGAAAGAACGATGAAGAATGAACAATGAAGAATGAACAAGGATCAATGATCATTGAAGAATGCACGATGAAGAATGAACAAGGATCACTGAACATTATAGAATGAACGATGAAGAATGAACAAGGATCAATGATCAATAATGCATGAACGATGAAGAATGAACAAGGATCATTGATCCATGAAGAAAGAACGATGAAGAATGAAAAAGGATCATTGATCAATGAAGAATGAATGAATAAGAATGAACAAGGATCAATGATCAATGAAGAATGAACGATGAAGAATGAACAACGATGATTGATCAATGAAGAATGAACGACGAAGAATAAACAAGCAACAATGATCAATGAAGAATGAATAAGGATCAATGATCAATGAAGAATGAACGATGAAGAATAATCAAGGATCAATGATCAATGAAGAATGAAGAATGAATGATGAAGAATGTACAAAGGATCAATGATCATTGAAGAATGTACGATGAAGAATGAACAAGGATCAATGATCAATGAACAATGAACGACGAAGAATGCACAAGGATCAATGATCAATGAAGAATGAACGATGAAGAAAGAACAAGGATCAATGATCAATGAAAAATGAACGATGAAGAATGAACAACGATCATTGATCATTGAAGAATGAATGATGAAGAATGAACAAGGATCAATGTTCAATGAAGAATGAACAAGGATCAATGATCAATGAAGAATGAACGATCTAGATTGAACAAGGATCAAAGATCAATGAAGAATGAACGATGAAGAATGAACAAGGATCAATGAGCATTGCAGAATGAACGATGAAGAATGAGCAAGGATCAATGATCAATAAGGAATGAACGATGAAGAATGAACAAGGATCAATGATCATTGAAGAATGAACGATCATGAATGAAAAAGGATCAATGATCCATGAAGAATAAACGATGAAGAATAAACAAGGATCAATGAGCATATTAGAATAAACGACGCAAAGTGAACAAGGATCAATGATCAATAATGAAGGAACGATGAAGAATGAATAAGAATCAATGATCATTGAAAAATGAATGATGAAGAATGAAATAGGTTCAATCATCAATGAATAATGAACGATGAAGAATGAACAAGGATCATTGATCTATGAAGAATAAACGATTAAGAATGAACAAGGATCAATTATCATTGAAGAATGAACGATGATGAATGAACAACAATGAATGATCAATGAAGAATAAAAAAGCATCAATGATTAATGAAGAATGAACAAGGATCAAGGATCATTGAAGAATGAATGATCATGAATGAACAAGGATCAATGCTCATTGAAGAATGAACGATGACGAATGAACAAGGATCAATGATCAATGAACAATGAATGATGTAAAATGAACAAGGATCAATGATCATTGAAGAATGAACGATGAAGAATGAACAAGGATTAATGATCAATGAATATTGAACAAGGATAAATGAGCATTGTAGAATGAACGATGAAGAATGAACAAGAATCAATCAGCAATTAACAATGAACGATGAATAGTGAACAAGGATCAATGATCATTGAAGAATGCACAAGGACCAATGATCAATGAAGAATGAACGATGAAGAACGCACAAGGATCAATGATCATTGTTGAATGAACAATGAATAATGAACAAGGATCAATGATCAATGAAGAATGAATGATCAAGAATGAACAAGGATCAATGATATTTGAAGAAAGAACGAAGAAGAATGAACAATGAAGAATGAACAAGGATCAATGATCATTGAAGAATGCACGATGAAGAATGAACAAGGATCATTGAACATTGTAGAATGAACGATGAAGAATGAACAAGGATCAATGATCAATAATGCATGAACGATGAAGAATGAACAAGGATCAATGAGCATTGTAGAATAAACGATGCAAAATTAACAAGGATCAATGTTCATTAATGAATGAACGATGAAGAATGAATAGGAATCAATAATCATGTCAGAATGAACGATGAAGATTGAACTAGGTTCAATGATCAATGAAGAATGAACGATGAAGAATGAACAAGGATCATTGATCATTGAAGAATGAACGATGAAGAATGAATAAGGATGAATGATCAATGAAGAATGAACAATAAAGAATAAACAAGCATCAATGATCAATGAAGAATCAACGATGAAGAATGAACAAGGATCAATGATCATTGAAGAATGAACGATCATGAATGAACAAGGATCAATGATCCATGAAGAATGAACGATGAAGAATGAACAAGGATCTATGAGCATTGTAGAACAAACGATGCCGAATGAACAAGGATCAATGATAGATAACGAATGAACGATGAAGAATGAACAAGAATCAATGATCTTTTAAGAATGAAAGATGAAGAATGAACTAGGTTCAATGATCAATGAAGAAAGAACGATGAAGAATGAAAAAGGATCATTGATCAATGAAGAATGAATGAACAAGAATGAACAAGGATGAATGATCAATGAAGAATGAACGATGAAGAATGAACAAGGATGATTGATCAATGAAGAATAAACGACAAAGAATAAACAAGCATCAATGATCAATGAAGAATGAATAAGGATCAATGATCAATGAAGAATGAACGATGATGAATAATCAAGGATCAGTGATCAATGAAGAATGAACGACGAAGAATGTACAAAGGATCAATGATCAATAATGAAGGAACGATGAAGAATGAATAAGAATCAATGATCTTTGAAAAATGAACGATGAAGAATGAACTAGGTTCAATCATCAATGAAGAATAAACAAGGATCATTAATCTATGAAGAATGAACGATTAAGAATGAACAAGGATCAATGATCATTGAAGAATGAACGATGATGAATGAACAACAATGAATGATCAATGAAGAATGAACGATGATGAATAAAAAAGCATCAATGATTAATGAAGAATGAACGATGAAGAATGAACAAGGATCAAGGATCATTGAAGAATGAACGATCATGAATGAACAAGGATCAATGCTCATTGAAGAATGAACGATGAAGAATGAACAAGGATCAATGATCAATGAACAATGAACGATGAAAAATGAACAAGGATCAATGATTATTGAATAATGAACGATGAAGAATGAACAAGGATTAATGATCAATGAATATTGAACAAGGATAAATGAGCATTGTAGAATGAACGATGAAGAATGAACAAGAATCAATCATCAACTAACAATGAACGATGAATAGTGAACAAGGATCAATGATCATTGAAGAATGAACAAGGACCAATGATCAATGAAGAATGAACGATGAAGAACGAACAAGGATCAATGATCATTGATGAATGAACGATGAATAATGAACAAGGATCAATGATCAATGAAGAATGAATGATCAATAATGAACAAGGATCAATGATATTTGAAGAAAGAACGATGAAGAATGAACAATGAAGAATGAACAAGGATCAATGATCATTGAAGAATGAACGATGAGGAATGAACAAGGATCATTGAACATTGTAGAATGAACGATGAAGAATGAACAAGGACCATTGATCCATGAAGAATGAACGATTAAGAATGAACAAGGATCAATGATCATTGAAGAATGAATAAGGATGAATGATCAATGAAGAATGAACGATGAAGAAAAAACAAGCATCAATGATCAATGAAGAATCAACGATGAAGAATGAACAAGGTTCAATGATCGTTGAAGGATGAACGATCATGAATGAACAAGGATCAAGGATCAATGATCCATGAAGAATGAACGGTGAAGAATGAACAAGGATCAATGATCATTAAAGAATGAACGATGAAGAATGAACAAGGATCAATGTTCAATGAAGAATGAACAAGGATCAATGATCAATGAAGAATAAACGATCTAGAATGAACAAGGATCAAAGATCAATGAAGAATGAACGATGAAGAATGAACAAGGATCAATGAGCATTGCAGAATGAACGATGAAGAATGAACAAGGATCAATGATCAATAATGAATGAACGATTAAGAATGAACAAGGATCAATGATCATTGAAGAATGAACGATCATGAATGAACAAGGATCAATAATCCATGAAGAATAAACGATGAAGAATAAACAAGGATCAATGAGCATATTAGAATAAACGACGCAAAATGAACAAGGATCAATGATCAATAATGAAGGAACGATGAAGAATGAATAAGAATCAATGATGATTGAAAAATGAATGATGACGAATGAAATAGGTTCAATCATCAATGAATAATGAACGATGAAGAATGAACAAGGATCATTGATCTATAAAGAATAAACGATTAAGAATGAACAAGGATCAATTATCATTGAAGAATGAACGATGATGAATGAACAACAATGAATGATCAATGAAGAATAAAAAAGCATCAATGATTAATGAAGAATGAACAAGGATCAAGGATCATTGAAGAATGAATGATCATGAATGAACAAGGATCAATGCTCATTGAAGAATGAACGATGACGAATGAACAAGGATCAATGATCAATGAACAATGAATGATGTAAAATGAACAAGGATCAATGATCATTGAAGAATGAACGATGAAGAATGAACAAGGATTAATGATCAATGAATATTGAACAAGGATAAATGAGCATTGTAGAATGAACGATGAAGAATGAACAAGAATCAATCAGCAATTAACAATGAACGATGAATAGTGAACAAGGATCAATGATCATTGAAGAATGCACAAGGACCAATGATCAATGAAGAATGAACGATGAAGAACGCACAAGGATCAATGATCATTGTTGAATGAACAATGAATAATGAACAAGGATCAATGATCAATGAAGAATGAATGATCAAGAATGAACAAGGATCAATGATATTTGAAGAAAGAACGAAGAAGAATGAACAATGAAGAATGAACAAGGATCAATGATCATTGAAGAATGCACGATGAAGAATGAACAAGGATCTTTGAACATTGTAGAATGAACGATGAAGAATGAACAAGGATCAATGAGCATTGTAGAATAAACGATGCAAAATTAACAAGGATCAATGTTCATTAATGAATGAACGATGAAGAATGAATAGGAATCAATAATCATGTCAGAATGAACGATGAAGATTGAACTAGGTTCAATGATCAATGAAGAATGAACGATGAAGAATGAACAAGGATCATTGATCATTGAAGAATGAACGATGAAGAATGAATAAGGATGAATGATCAATGAAGAATGAACAATAAAGAATAAACAAGCATCAATGATCAATGAAGAATCAACGATGAAGAATGAACAAGGATCAATGATCATTGAAGAATGAACGATCATGAATGAACAAGGATCAATGATCCATGAAGAATGAACGATGAAGAATGAACAAGGATCTATGAGCATTGTAGAACAAACGATGCCGAATGAACAAGGATCAATGATAGATAACGAATGAACGATGAAGAATGAACAAGAATCAATGATCTTTTAAGAATGAAAGATGAAGAATGAACTAGGTTCAATGATCAATGAAGAAAGAACGATGAAGAATGAAAAAGGATCATTGATCAATGAAGAATGAATGAACAAGAATGAACAAGGATGAATGATCAATGAAGAATGAACGATGAAGAATGAACAAGGATGATTGATCAATGAAGAATAAACGACAAAGAATAAACAAGCATCAATGATCAATGAAGAATGAATAAGGATCAATGATCAATGAAGAATGAACGATGATGAATAATCAAGGATCAATGATCAATGAAGAATGAACGACGAAGAATGTACAAAGGATCAATGATCAATAATGAAGGAACGATGAAGAATGAATAAGAATCAATGATCTTTGAAAAATGAACGATGAAGAATGAAGTAGGTTCAATCATCAATGAAGAATAAACAAGGATCATTAATCTATGAAGAATGAACGATTAAGAATGAACAAGGATCAATGATCATTGAAGAATGAACGATGATGAATGAACAACAATGAATGATCAATGAAGAATGAACGATGATGAATAAAAAAGCATCAATGATTAATGAAGAATGAACGATGAAGAATGAACAAGGATCAAGGATCATTGAAGAATGAACGATCATGAATGAACAAGGATCAATGCTCATTGAAGAATGAACGATGAAGAATGAACAAGGATCAATGATCAATGAACAATGAACGATGAAAAATGAACAAGGATCAATGATTATTGAATAATGAACGATGAAGAATGAACAAGGATTAATGATCAATGAATATTGAACAAGGATAAATGAGCATTGTAGAATGAACGATGAAGAATGAACAAGAATCAATCATCAACTAACAATGAACGATGAATAGTGAACAAGGATCAATGATCATTGAAGAATGAACAAGGACCAATGATCAATGAAGAATGAACGATGAAGAACGAACAAGGATCAATGATCATTGATGAATGAACGATGAATAATGAACAAGGATCAATGATCAATGAAGAATGAATGATCAATAATGAACAAGGATCAATGATATTTGAAGAAAGAACGATGAAGAATGAACAATGAAGAATGAACAAGGATCAATGATCATTGAAGAATGAACGATGAGGAATGAACAAGGATCATTGAACATTGTAGAATGAACGATGAAGAATGAACAAGGACCATTGATCCATGAAAAATGAACGATTAAGAATGAACAAGGATCAATGATCATTGAAGAATGAATAAGGATGAATGATCAATGAAGAATGAACGATGAAGAAAAAACAAGCATCAATGATCAATGAAGAATCAACGATGAAGAATGAACAAGGTTCAATGATCGTTGAAGGATGAACGATCATGAATGAACAAGGATCAAGGATCAATGATCCATGAAGAATGAACGGTGAAGAATGAACAAGGATCAATGATCATTAAAGAATGAACGATGAAGAATGAACAAGGATCAATGTTCAATGAAGAATGAACAAGGATCAATGATCAATGAAGAATAAACGATCTAGAATGAACAAGGATCAAAGATCAATGAAGAATGAACGATGAAGAATGAACAAGGATCAATGAGCATTGCAGAATGAACGATGAGGAATGAACAAGGATCAATGATCAATAATGAATGAACGATTAAGAATGAACAAGGATCAATGATCATTGAAGAATGAACGATCATGAATGAACAAGGATCAATAATCCATGAAGAATAAACGATGAAGAATAAACAAGGATCAATGAGCATATTAGAATAAACGACGCAAAATGAACAAGGATCAATGATCAATAATGAAGGAACGATGAAGAATGAATAAGAATCAATGATGATTGAAAAATGAATGATGAAGAATGAAATAGGTTCAATCATCAATGAATAATGAACGATGAAGAATGAACAAGGATCATTGATCTATAAAGAATAAACGATTAAGAATGAACAAGGATCAATTATCATTGAAGAATGAACGATGATGAATGAACAACAATGAATGATCAATGAAGAATAAAAAAGCATCAATGATTAATGAAGAATGAACAAGGATCAAGGATCATTGAAGAATGAATGATCATGAATGAACAAGGATCAATGCTCATATAAGAATGAACGATGACGAATGAACAAGGATCAATGATCAATGAACAATGAATGATGTAAAATGAACAAGGATCAATGATCATTGAAGAATGAACGATGAAGAATGAACAAGGATTAATGATCAATGAATATTGAACAAGGATAAATGAGCATTGTAGAATGAACGATGAAGAATGAACAAGAATCAATCATCAATTAACAATGAACGATGAATAGTGAACAAGGATCAATGATCATTGAAGAATGCACAAGGACCAATGATCAATGAAGATTGAACGATGAAGAACGCACAAGGATCAATGATCATTGTTGAATGAACGATGAATAATGAACAAGGATCAATGATCAATGAAGAATGAATGATCAAGAATGAACAAGGATCAATGATATTTGAAGAAAGAACGATGAAGAATGAACAATGAAGAATGCACAAGGATCAATGATCATTGAAGAATGCATGATGAAGAATGAACAAGGATCATTGAACATTGTAGAATGAACGATGAAGAATGAACAAGGATCAATGATCAATAATGCATGAACGATGAAGAATGAACAAGGATCAATGAGCATTGTAGAATAAACGATGCAAAATTAACAAGGATCAATGATCATTAATGAATGAACGATGAAGAATGAATAGGAATCAATGATCATGTCAGAATGAACGATGAAGATTGAACTAGGTTCAATGATCAATGAAGAATGAACGATGAAGAACGAACAAGGATCATTGATCATTGAAGAATGAACGATGAAGAATGAATAAGGATGAATGATCAATGAAGAATGAACGATAAAGAATAAACAAGCATCAATGATCAATGAAGAATCAACGATGAAGAATGAACAAGGATCAATGATCATTGAAGAATGAACGATCATGAATGAACAAGGATCAATGATCCATGAAGAATGAACGATGAAGAATGAACAAGGATCTATGAGCATTGTAGAACAAACGATGCCGAATGAACAAGGATCAATGATAGATAACGAATGAACGATGAAGAATGAACAAGAATCAATGATCTTTTAAGAATGAAAGATGAAGAATGAACTAGGTTCAATGATCAATGAAGACAGAACGATGAAGAATGAAAAAGGATCATTGATCAATGAAGAATGAATGAACAAGAATGAACAAGGATGAATGATCAATGAAGAATGAACAATGAAGAATGAACAAGGATGATTGATCAATGAAGAATGAACGACAAAGAATAAACAAGCATCAATGATAATTGAAGAATGAATAAGGATCAATGATCAATGAAGAATGAACGATGAAGAATAATCAAGGATCAATGATCAATGAAGAATGAACGACGAAGAATGTACAAAGGATCAATGATCAATAATGAAGGAACGATGAAGAATGAAAAAGAATCAATGATCATTGAAAAATGAACGATGAAGAATGAACTAGGTTCAATCATCAATGAAGAATGAACAAGGATCATTAATCTATGAAGAATGAACGATTAAGAATGAACAAGGATCAATGATCATTGAAGAATGAACGATGATGAATGAACAACAATGAATGATCAATGAAGAATGAACGATGATGAATAAAAAAGCATCAATGATTAATGAAGAATGAACGATGAAGAATGAACAAGGATCAAGGATCATTGAAGAATGAACGATCATGAATGAACAAGGATCAATGCTCATTGAAGAATGAACGATGAAGAATGAACAAGGATCAATGATCAATGAACAATGAACGATGAAAAATGAACAAGGATCAATGATTATTGAATAATGAACGATGAAGAATGAACAAGGATTAATGATCAATGAATATTGAACAAGGATAAATGAGCATTATAGAATGAACGATGAAGAATGAACAAGAATCAATCATCAACTAACAATGAACGATGAATAGTGAACAAGGATCAATGATCATTGAAGAATGAACAAGGACCAATGATCAATGAAGAATGAACGATGAAGAACGAACAAGGATCAATGATCATTGATGAATGAACGATGAATAATGAACAAGGATCAATGATCAATGAAGAATGAATGATCAATAATGACCAAGGATCAATGATATTTGAAGAAAGAACGATGAAGAATGAACAATGAAGAATGAACAAGGATCAATGATCATTGAAGAATGAACGATGAGGAATGAACAAGGATCATTGAACATTGTAGAATGAACGATGAAGAATGAACAAGGACCATTGATCCATGAAGAATGAACGATTAAGAATGAACAAGGATCAATGATCATTGAAGAATGAATAAGGATGAATGATCAATGAAGAATGAACGATGAAGAATAAACAAGCATCTATGATCAATGAAGAATCAACGATGAAGAATGAACAAGGTTCAATGATCGTTGAAGGATGAACGATCATGAATGAACAAGGATCAAGGATCAATGATCCATGAAGAATGAACGGTGAAGAATGAACAAGGATCAATGATCATTAAAGAATGAACGATGAAGAATGAACAAGGATCAATATTCAATGAAGAATGAACAAGGATCAATGATCAATGAAGAATGAACGATCTAGAATGAACAACGATCAAAGATCAATGAAGAATGAACGATGAAGAATGAACAAGGATCAATGAGCATTGCAGAATGAACGATGAAGAATGAACAAGGATCAATGATCAATAAGGAATGAACGATTAAGAATGAACAAGGATCAACGATCATTGAAGAATGAACGATCATGAATGAACAAGGATCAATAATCCATGAAGAATAAACGATGAAGAATAAACAAGGATCAATGAGCATATTAGAATAAACAATGCAAAATGAACAAGGATCAATAACCAATAATGAAGGAACAATGAAGAATGAATAAGAATCAATGATCATTGAAAAATAAACGATGAAGAATGAACTAGGTTCAATCATCAATGAAGAATGTAGGATGAAGAATGAACAAAGGATCAATCATCAATAATGAAGGAACGATGAAGAATGAATAAGAATCAATGATCATTGAAAAATGAACGATGAAGAATGAACTAGGTTCAATCATCAATGAAGAATGAACGATGAAGAATGAACAAGGATCATTGAACTATGAAGAATGAACGATTAAGAATGAACAAGGATCAATGATCATTGAAGAATGAACGATGATGAATGAACAACAAAGAATGATCAATGAAGAATAAACGATGAAGAATAAACGATGAAGAATAAACAAGCATCAATGATTAATGAAGAATGAACGATGAAGAATGAACAAGGATCAATGATCATTGAAGAATGAACGATCATGAATGAACAAGGATCAATGCTCATTGAAGAATGAACGATGAAGAATGAACAAGGATCAATGATCAATGAACAATGAACGATGAAAAATGAACAAGGATCAATGATCATTGAAGAATGAACAAGGATTAATGATCAATGAATATTGAACCAGGATAAATGAGCATTGTAGAATGAACGATGAAGAATGAACAAGAATCAATCATCAATTAACAATGAACGATAAATAGTGAACAAGGATCAGTGATCATTGAAGAATGAACAACGACCAATGATCAATGAAGAATGAACGATGAAGAACGAACAAGGATCAATGATCATTGGTGAATGAACGATGAATAATGAACAAGGATCAATGATCAATGAAGAATGAATGATCAAGAATGAACAAGGATCAATGATATTTGAAGAAAGAACGATGAAGAATGAACAATGAAGAATGAACAAGGATCAATGATCATTGAAGAATGAACGATGAAGAATGAACAAGGATCATTGAACATTGTAGAATGAACGATGAAGAATGAACAAGGATCAATGATCAATAATGCGTGAACGATGAAGAATGAACAAGGGTCATTGTTCCATGAAGAATGAACGATGAAGAATGAACAAGGATCAATCAGCATTGTAGAATAAACGATGCAAAATTAACAAGGATCAATGATCATTAATGAATGAACGATGAACAAAGAATAGGAATCAATGATCATGTCAGAATGAACGATGAAGATTGAACTAGGTTCAATGATCAATGAAGAATGAACGATGAAGAATGAACAAGGATCATTCATCAATGAAGAATGAACGATTAAGAATGAACAAGGATCATTGATCATTGAAAAATGAACGATGAAGAATGTATAAGGATGAATGATCAATGAAGAATGAATGATGATGAATAAACAAGCATCAATGATCAATGAAGAATCAACGATGAAGAATGAACAAGGATCAATGATCATTGAAGAATGAACGATCATGAACGAACAAGGATCAATGATCCATGAAGAATGAACGTTGAAGAATGAACAAGGATCAATGAGCATTGTAGAACAAACGATGCCGAATGAACAAGGATCAATGATAGATAACGAATGAACGAAGAAGAATAAACAAGAATCAATGATCTTTGAAGAATGAAAGATGAAGAATGAACTAGGTTCAATGATCAATGAAGAAAGAAAGATGAAGAATGAAAAAGGATCATTGATCAATGAAGAATGAATGAATAAGAATGAACAAGGATGAATGATCAATGAAGAATGAACGATGAAGAATGAACAAGGATGATTGATCAATGAAGAATGAACGACGAAGAATAAACAAGCATCGATTATCAATGAAGTATGAATAACGATCAATGATCAATGAAGAATGAACGATGAAGAATAATCAAGGATCAATGATCAATGAAGAATGAACGATGAAGAATGTACAAAGGATCAATGATCATTGAAGAATGTACGATGAAGAATGAACAAGGATCAATGATCAATGAACAATGAACGACGAAGAATGAACAAGGATCAATGATCATTGAAGAATGAACGATGAAGAAAGAACAAGGATCAATGATCAATGAAAAATGAACGATGAAGAATGAACAAGGATCATTGATCATTGAAGAATGAATGATAAAGAATGAACATGGATCAATGTTCAGTGAAGAATGAACAAGGATCAATAATCAAAGAAGAATGAACGATCTAGAATGAACAAGGATAAAAGATCAATGAAGATTAAACGATGAAGAATGAACAAGGGTCAATTAGTATTGCAGAATGAACGATGAAGAATGAACAAGGATCAATGATCAATAAGGAATGAACGATGAAGAATGAACAAGGATCAATGATCATTGAAGAATGAATGATCATGAATGAACAAGGATCAATGATCCATGAAGAATGAACGTTGAAGAATGAACAAGGGTCAATGAGCATTGTAGAACAAACGATGCCGAATGAACAAGGATCAATGATAGATAACGAATGAACGATAAAGAATAAACAAGATTCAATGATCTTTGAAGAATGAAAGATGAAGAATGAACTAGGTTCAATGATCAATGAAGAAAGAACGATGAAGAATGAAAAAGGATCATTGATCAATGTAGAATGAATGAATAAGAATGAACAAGGATGAATGATCAATGAAGAATGAACGATGAAGAATGAACAAGGATGATTGATCAATGAAGAATGAACGACAAAGAATAAACAAGCATCAATGATCAATGAAGAATGAATAAGGATCAATGATCAATGAAGAATGAACGATGAAGAATAATAAAGGATCAATGATCAATGAAGAATGAACGATGAAGAATGTACAAATGATCAATGATCATTGAAGATTGTATGATGAAGAATGAACAAGGATCAATGATCAACGAACAATGAACGACGAAGAATGAACATGGATCAATGATCATTGAAGAATAAACGATGAAGAAAGAACAAGGATCAATGATCAATGAAAAATGAACGATGAAGAATGAACAAGGATCATTGATCATTGAAGAATGAATGATAAAGAATGAACAAGGATCAATGTTCAATGAAGAATGAATAAGGATCAATGATCAATGAAGAATGAACGATCTAGAATGAACAAGGATCAAAGATAAATGAAGAATGAACGATGAAGAATGAACAAGGATCAATGAGCATTGCAGAATGAACGATCATGAATGAACAAGTATCAATGATCCATGAAGAATAAACGATGAAGAATAAACAAGGATCAATGAGCATATTAGAATAAACGATGCAAAATGAACAAGGATCGATGATCAATATGAAGGAACGATGAAGAATGAATAAGAAACAATGATCATTGAAAAATGAACGATGAAGAATGAACTAGGTTTAATCATCAATGAAGAATGAACGATGAAGAATGAACAAGGATCATTGATCTATGAAAAATGAACGATTAAGAATGAAGAAGGATCAATGATAATTGAACAATGAACGATGATTAATGAACAACAATGAATGATCAATGAAGAATGAACGATGAAGAATAAACATGCATCAATGATTAATGAAGAATGAACGATGAAGAATGAAAAAGGATCAATGATCATTGAAGAATGAACGATCATGAATGAACAAGGATCAATGCTCATTGAAGAATGAACGATGAAGAATGAACAAGGATCAATGATCAATGAACAATGAACGATGAAAAATGAACAAGGATCAATGATCATGAAGAATGAACGATGAAGAATGAACAAGGATTAATGATCAATGAATATTGAACAAGGATAAATGAGCATTGTAGAATGAACGATGGAGAATGGACAAGAATCAATCATCAATTAACAATGAACGATGAATAGTGAACAAGGATCAATGATCATTGAAGAATGAAAAAGGACCAATGATCAATGGAGAATGAACGATGAAGAACGAACAAGGATCAACGATCATTGATGAATGAACGATCAATAATGAACAAGGATCAATGATCAACGAAGAATGAATGATCAAGAATGAACAAGGATCAATGATTTTTGAAGAAAGAACGATGAAGAATGAACAATGTAGAATGAACAAGGATCATTGAACATTGTAGAATGAACGATGAAGAATGAACAAGGATCAATGATCAATAACGCATGAACGATGAAGAATGAACAAGGATCATTGATCCATGAAGAATGAACGATTAAGAATGAACAAGGATCAATAAGAATTGTAGAATAAACTACGCAAAATTAACAAGGATCAATGATCATTAATGAATGAACGATGAAGAATGAATAGGAATCAATGATCATGTCAGAAGGAACGATGAAGAATGAACTAGCTTCAATGATCAATGAAGAATGAACGATGAAGAATGAACTAGGTTCAATGATCATTGAAGACTGAACGATGAAGAATGAATAAGGATGAATGATCAATGAAAAATGAACGATGAAGAATAAACAAGCATCAATGATCAATGAAGAATCAACGATGAAGAATGAACAAGGATCAATGATCATTGAAGAATGAACGATCATGAATGAACAAGGAACAAGGAGCAATGATCCATGAAGAATGAACGATGAAGAATGAACAAGGATCAATGATCATTGAAGAATTAACGTTGAAGAATGAACAAGGATCAATGTTTAATCAAGAATGAACAAGGATCAATGATCAATGAAAAATGAACGATCTAGAATGAACAAGGATCAAAGATCAATGAAGAATGAACGATGAAGAATGAACAAGGATCAATGAGCATTGCAGAATGAACGATGAAGAATGAACAAGGATCAATGATCAATAAGGAATGAACGATGAAGAATGAACAAGGATCAATGATCATTAAAGAATGAACGATCATGAATGAACAAGGATCAATGATCCATGAAGAATAAACGATGAAGAATAAATAAGGATCAATGAGCATATTAGAATAAACGATGCAAAATGAACAAGGATCAATGATCAATAATGAAGGAACGATGAAGAATGAATAAGAATCAATGATCATTGAAAAATGAACGATTAAGAATGAACTAGATTCAATTATCAATGAAGAATGAACGATGAAGAATGAACAAGGATCATTGATCTATGAAGAATGAACGATAAAGAATGAACAAGGATCAATGATCATTGAAGAATGAACGATGATGAATGAACAACAATGAATGATCAATGAAGAATGAACGATGAAGAATAAACATGCATCAATGATTAATGAAGAATGAACGATGAAGAATGAGCAAGGATCAATGATCACTGAAGAATGAATGATCATGAATGAACAAGGATCAAAACTCATTGAAGAATGAACGATGAAGAATGAACAAGGATCAATGATCAATGAACAATGAACGATGAAAAATGAAAAAGGATCAATGATCATTGAAGAATGAACGATCAAGAATAAACAAGGATTAATGATCAATGAATATTGAACAAGGATAAATGAGCATTGTAGAATGAACGATGAACAATGAACAAGAATCAATCATCAATTAACAATGAACGATGAATAGTGAACAAGGATTAATTATCATTGAAGAATGAACAAGGACCAATGATCAATGAAGAATGAACGATGAAGAACGAACAAGGATCAATGATCATTGATGAATGAACGATGAATAATGAACAAGGATCAATGATCAATGAAGAATGAATGATCAAGAATGAACAAGGATCAATGATATTTGAAGAAAGAACGATGAAGAATGAACAATGAAGAATGAACAAGGAACAATGATCATTGAAGAATGAACGATGAAGAATGAACAAGGATCATTGAACATTGTAGAATGAACGATGAAGAATGAACAAGGATCAATGATCAATAACGCATGAACGATGAAGAATGAACAAGGATCATTGATCCATGAAGAATGAACGATTAAGAATGAACAAGGATAAATGAGCATTGTAGAATAAAATACGCAAAATTAACAAGGATCAATGATCATTAATGAATGAACGATGAAGAATGAATAGGAATCAATGATCATGTCAAAATGAACGATGAAGAATGAACTAGGTTAATTGATCAATGAAGAATGAACGATGAAGAATGAACAAGGATCATTGATCAATGAAGAATGAACGATTAAGAATGAACAAGGATCAATGATCATTGAAGAATGAACGATGAAGAATGAATAAGGATGAACGATCAATGAAGAATAAAAAGCATCAATGATCAATGAAGAATCAACGATGAAGAATGAACAAGGATCAATGATCATTGAAGAATGAACGATCATGAATGAACAAGGATCAATGATCCATGAAGAATGAACGATGAAGAATGAACAAGGATCAATGAGCATTGTAGAACAAACGATGCCGAATGAACAAGGATTAATGATAGATAATGAATGAACGATGAATAATGATCAAGAATGAATGATCTTTGAAGAATGAACGATGAAGAATGAACTAAGTTCAATGATCAATTGAGAATGAACGATAAAGAATGAACAAGGATCATTGATTAATGATGAATGAACGATTAAGAATGAACAAGGATCAATGATCATTCAAAAATGAACGATGAAGATTGAACAAGGATGAATGATCAATGAAGAATGAACGATGAAGAATGAACAAGGATCAATGATCAATTAAGAATGAACGATGAAGAATAATCAAGGATCAATGATCAATGAACAATGAAGAATGTACAAAGGATCTATGATCAATGAACAATGAACAATGAAAGAACAAGGATCAATGATCATTGATGAATGAACGATGAAGAATGAACAAGGATCAATGATCAATGAAAAATGAACGATGAAGAATGAAAAAGGATCAATGATCATTCAATAATGAACGATGAATAATAAACAAGGATCGATGTTCGATGAAGAATGAACAAGGATCAATGATCAATGAAGAATGAAGGATGAAGAAAGAACAAGGATCAATGATCAATGAAAAATGAATGATGAAGAATGAACAAGGATCATTGATCATTGAAGAATGAACAAGGATCAATGTTCAATGAAGAATGAACAAGGATCAATGATCAATGAAGAATGACTGATGAAGAATGAACAAGGATCAATGATGAATGAAGAATGAATGATGAAGAATTAACAAGGATCAATGAGCATTGTAGAATGAACGATGAAGAATGAACAAGGATCAATGATCAATAAGGAATGAAGGATGAACAATGAAAAAGCATCAATGATCATTGAAGAATGAACGACCATGAATGAAAAGGAATCAATGATCCATAAAGAATGAACGATGAAGAATGAACAACGATCAATGGGCATTGTAGAATAAACGATGCAAAATGAACAAGGATCAATGATCAACAATGAATGACTGATGAAGAATGAACAAGAATCAATGATCCTTGAAGTATAAATGATGAAGAATGAACTAGGTTCAATGATTAATGAAGAATGAATGATGAAGAATGAACAAGGATCATTGATCCATGAAGAATGAACGATTAAGAATAAACAAGGATTTATAATCATTGAAGAATGAACGATGAAGAATGAACAAGGATGAATGATCAATGAAGAATGAACGATGAAGAATAAACAAGCATCAATGATCAATGAAGAATGAACGATGAAAAATGAACAAGGATCAATGATCATTGAAGAATGAACGATCATGAATGAACAAGGATTAATGATCCATGAAGAATGAACGATGAAGAATGAACAAGGATCAATGACCATTGTAGAATAAACGATGTAGAATGAACAAGGATCAGTGATCAATAATGAATGAACGATGAAGAATGATAAAGAATCAATGATCTTTGAAGAATGAACGATGAAGAATGAACTAGGTTCAATGATCAATGAAGAATGAACGATAAAGAATGAACAAGGATCATTGATTAATGAAGAATGAACGATTAAGAATGAACAAGGATCAATGTTCATTCAAAAATGAACGATGAAGATTGAACAAGGATGAATGATCAATGAAGAATGAACGATGAAGAATAAACAAGCATCAATGATCAATGAAGAATGAACGATGAAGAATGAACAAGGATCAATGATCAATGAAGAATGAACAATGAAGAATGTACAAAGGATCAATGATCAATGAACAATGAACGATGAAGAAAGAACAAGGATCAATGGTCATTGATAAATGAACGCTGAAGAATGAACAAGGATCATTGATCGTTGAAGAATGAACGATGAAGAATGAACAAGGATCGATGTTCGATGAAGAATGAACAAGGATCAATGATCAATGAAGAATAAAGGACGAAGAATGAACAAGGATCAATGATCAATGAAGAATAAACGATGAAGAATAATCAAGGATCAATGATCAATGAAGAATGATCGATGAAGAATGTACAAAGGATCAATGATCATTGATGAATGAACGATGAAGAATCAATAAGGATCAATGATCAATGAACATTGAACGATGAAGAATGAACAAGGATCAATGATCATTGAAGAATGAACGATGAAGAAAGAACAAGGATTAATCATTAATGAAAAATGAATGATGAAGAATGAACAAGGATCATTGATCATTGAAGAATGAACGATGAAGAATGAACAAGGATCAATGTTCAATGAAGAATGAACAAGGATCAATGATCAATGAAGAATGATTGATGAAGAATGAACAAGGATCAATGATGAATGAAGAATGAACGATGAAGAATTAACAAGGATCAATGAGCATTGTAGAATGAACGATGAAGAATGAACAAGGATCAATGATCAATAAGGAATGAGGGATGAAGAATGAAAAAGGATCAATGATCATTGAAGAATGAAAGATCATGAATGAACAAGGATCAATGATCCATGGAGAATGAACAATGAAGAATGAACAACGATCAATGAGCACTGTAGAATAAACGATGCAAAATGTACAAGGATCAATGATCAATAATGAATGAACGATGAAGAATGAACAAGAATCAATGATCATTAAAGAATATATGATGAAGAATGAACTAGGTTCAATGATCAATGAAGAATGAACGATGAAGAATGAACAAGGATCATTGATCAATGAAGAATGAACGATTAAGAATGAACAAAGATTTATGATCATTAAAGAATGAACGATGAAGAATTAACAAGGATGAATGATCAATGAAGAATGAACGATGAAGAATAAACAAGTATCAATGATCAATGAAGAATGAATGATGAAAAATGAACAAGGATCAATGATCATTGAAGAATCAACGATCATGAATGAACAAGGATCAATGATCCATGAAGAATGAACGATGAAGAATGAACAAGGATCAATGAGCATTGTAGAATAAACGATGCAGAATGAACAAGGATCAATGATCAATAATGAATGAATGATGAAGAATGAAAAAGAATCAATGATCCTTGAAGAATAAACGATGAAGAATGAACTAGGTTCAATGATCAATGAAGAATGAACGATGAAGAATGAACAAGTATCATTGATCAATGAAAAATGAACGATTAAGAATGAACAAAGATTTATGATCATTGGAGAATGAACGATGAAGAATAAACAAGGATGAATGATCAATGAAGAATGAACGATGAAGAATAAACAAGCATCAATGATCAAGGAAGAATGAACGATGAAAAATGAACAAGGATCAATGATCATTAAAGAATGAACGATCATGAATGAACAAGGATCAATGATCCTTGAAGAATGAATGATGAAGAATGAACAAGGATCAATGAGCATTGTAGAATAAACGATGTAGAATGAACAAGGTTCAGTGATCAATAATGAATGAACGATGAAGAATGATCAAGAATCAATGATCTTTGTAGAATGAACGATGAAGAATGAACGATAATGAATGAACAACGATCATTGATTAACGAAGAATGAACGATTAAGAATGAACAAGGATCAATGATCATTCAAAAATGAACGATGAAAATTGAACAAGGATGAATGATCAATGAAGAATGAACGATGAAGAATAAACAAGCATCAATGATCAATGAAGAATGAACGATGAAGAATGAACAAGGATCAATGATTGTAGGAATGCTAATAGATGATCGAATGCAACAAGAGGGGGGGGTGAATTGTTGTGTTGTGGATTTAAGATTTTTGCCTCTAATTTTTGCGGAATTATAATAAGTATAGAACAAAAACTTAAACTTAAAAACGAAAAGAATAATAAAAGGAGACAAGGATTTTTACGTGGAAACCTTCTTGGCCTAATAAGAAGGAAAAACCACGACCCCCCGGGATTTCAAAATTCTCACTATGTTTAGGCAATTAGTTATAATTACACAAAACAATGTTTGCTTCACTTGAAGCTTCTCAATTCTCTAAATGCTTTACTCAAAGCTTCTCTACTTAGGCCTAATTCTCTTCTCTTCTATTCTCTCCTTCTCTTTCTCTTCTCACGATTCTCTCTTCTTCTACCCTTAGACTTCCCACAAGTCTAATTACAAGATAACACTCAATTACCCTTTACAAGGCCAATTCTCATAAAGATCAAAATGAAATTGTTGCTCAAGAAAAATATTATGAATTAATTGGCATTAAAAAAACTTTGAATATTTTTCTCAATTAATTCTCCCTTTTGATGGACACTCTCCATACATTTTTTCTGAACCGTAATTTCCCTCCTTTATAAGGGGAATAGCAGACAGTGCACTCAGCCCACGTTGTCCATGAGGTGCATTCATCCCATGACTTCCATAACATACTTGCTCCCAAAGAAAATGGAAAGTTAGTTAAAGGTAGGAGTGGAATGTAACTGCTGTACACATGCACGGTTAAAACATCATGGGTTAAGGAAGATCCTAAATTATAGGAGACCAATTCAAAGTAGAGAACAAGTCTCTTGAACATCCGAGTTTATAGGAGATAAACAAGGAATTGATCTTCTCCATGTTTTTAGGCGAATTAAAATCATTTTGCCAATTAATAAATAAACTTAATTAAGCAACTAATTAAATTTTAACCTTTTACATTAACTAAAAACAGAAATCATAATATTCGTAATTTCTAGTTAATATCTTCTTCAGACCTGCATCGTGGGGAACAGCGTACTGTCTCCATCTACAACTTTCGTCAGAACTTCAACTCTAGGAACAGTAAACTGTCTTCCAGAGCAATTTCCCAACTTCTTGGATATTTGAGACATGTACATCTTCCACGAATCAAGTCATAGGCTTCATCAACGATTCACATTAAATCGGATATATACCTACAAAACAATCTCTAATAATATGTTTGTTTATTTAAAAGTAAAGTCATCATCAAAACCTTAAATGAACAAGGATCAATGATCATTGAAAAATGAACGATCATGAATGAACAAGGATCAATGATCCATGAAGAATGAACGATGAAGAATGAACAAGGATCAATGAGCATTGTAGAATAAACGATGCAGAATGAACAAGGATTAATGATCAATAACGAATGAACGATGAAGAATGAACAAGAATCAATGATCCTTGAAGAATAAACGATGAAGAATGAACTAGGTTTAATGATCAATGAATATTGAACGATGAAGAATGAACAAGGATCAATGATCCTTGAAGAATAAACGATGAAGAATGAACTAGGTTCAATGATCAATGAAGAATGAACGATGAAGAATGAACAAGTATCATTGATCAATGAAAAATGAACGATTAAGAATGAACAAAGATTTATGAGCATTGTTAGGCTTCATCTAACAATCTCTAATAATAGAATGAACGATGAAGAATAAACAAGCATCAATGATCAATGAAGAATGAACGATGAAAAATGAACAAGGATCAATGATCATTGAAGAATGAACGATCATGAATGAACAAGGATCAATGATCCATGAAGAATGAACAAGGATCAATGAGCATTGTAGAATAAACGATGTAGAGTAAACAAGGATCAGTGATCAATAATGAATGAACGATGAAGAATGATAAAGAATCAATGATCTTTGAAGAATGAACGATAAAGAATGAACTATGTTCAATGATCAATGAAGAATGAACGATAAAGATTGAACAAGGATCATTGATTAATGAAGAATGAACGATTAAGAATGAACAAGGATTAATGATCATTCAAAAATGAACGATGAAGATTGAACAAGGATGAATGATCAATAAAGAATGAACGATGAAGAATAAACAAGCATCAATGATCAATGAAGAGTGAACGATGAAGAATGAACAAGGATCAATGATCAATGAATAATGAATAATGAACGATGAAGAATAATCAAGGATCAATGATTAATGAAGAATGAACAATGAAGAATGTACCAAGGATCAATGATCAATGAACCATGAACGATGAAGAAAGAACAAGGATCAATGGTCATTGATGAATGAACGATGAAGAATGAACAAGGATCAATGATCAATGAAAAATAAACGATGAACAATGAACAAGGATCATTGATCGTTGAAGAATGAACGATGAAGAATGAACAAGGATCGATGTGCGATGAAGAATGAACAAGGATCAATGATCAATGAAGAATGAAGGATGAAGAATGAACAAGGATCAATGATCAATGAAGAATGAACGATGAAGAATAATCAAGGATCAATGATGAATGAAGATTGATCGATGAAGAATGTACAAAAGATCAATGATCATTAATGAATGAACGATGAAGAATGAACAAGGATCAATGATCAATGAACATTGAACGATAAAGAATGAACAAGGATCAATGATCATTGAAGAATGAACGATGAAGAAAGAACAAGGATCAATGATCAATGAAAAATAAATGATGAAGAATGAACAAGGATCATTGATCATTGAAGAATGAACGATGAAGAATGAACAAGGATCCATGTTCAATGAAGAATGAACAAGGATCAATGATGAATGAAGAATGAACGATGAAGAATTAACAAGGATCAATGAGCATTGTAGAATGAACAAGGATCAATGATCAATAAGGAATGAGGGATGAAGAATGAAAAAGGATCAACGATCATTGAAGAATGAACGATCATGAATGAACAAGGATCAATGATCCATGGAGAATGAACAATGAAGAATGAACAACGATCAATGAGCACTGTAGAATAAAGGATGCAAAATGAACAAGGATCAATGATCAATAATGAATGAACGATGAAGAATGAACAAGAATCAATGATTATTGAAGAATATACGATGAAGAATGAACTAGGTTCAATGATCAATGAAGAATGAACAATGAAGAATGAACAAGGATCATTGATCAATGAAGAATGAACGATTAAGAATGAACAAAGATTTATGATCATTGAAGAATGAACGATGAAGAATTAACAAGGATGAATGATCAATGAAGAATGAACGATGAAGAATAAACAAGCATCAATGATGAATGAAGAATGAATGATGAAAAATGAACAAGGATCAATGATCTTTGAAAAATGAACGATCATGAATGAACAAGGATCAATGATCCATGAAGAATGAACGATGAAGAATGAACAAGGATCAATGAGCATTGTAGAATAAACGATGCAGAATGAACAAGGATCAATGATCAATAACGAATGAACGATGAAGAATGAACAAGAATCAATGATCCTTGAAGAATAAACGATGAAGAATGAACTAGGTTTAATGATCAATGAATATTGAACGATGAAGAATGAACAAGGATCATTGATCAATGAAGAATGAACGATTAACAATGAACAAAGATTTATGATCATTGAAGAATGAACGATGAAGAATGAACAAGGATGAATGATCAATAAAGAATGAACGTTGAAGAATAAACAAGCATCAATGATCAATGAAGAATGAACGATGAAAAATGAACAAGGATCAATGATCATTGAGGAATGAACGATCATGAATGAACAAGGATCAATGATCCTTGAAGAATGAACGATGAAGAATGAACAAGGATCAATGAGCATTGTAGAATAAACGATGTAGAATGAACAAGGATCAGTGATCAATAATGAATGAACGATGAAGAATGATCAAGAATCAATGATGTTTGTAGAATGAACGATGAAGAATGAACTAGGTTCAATGATCAATGAAGAATGAACGATAAAGAATGAACAAGGATCATAGATTAATGAAGAATGAACGATTAAAAATGAACAAGGATCAATAATCATTCAGAAATGAACGATGAAGATTGAACAAGGTTGAATGATCAATGAAGAATGAACGATGAAGAATAAACAAGCATCAATGATCAATGAAGAATGAGCGAAGTAGAATGAACAAGGATCAATGATCAATGAATAATGAACGATGAAGAAAAATCAAGGATCAATGATTAATGAAGAATGAACAAGGAAGTATGTACAAAGGATCAATAATCAACGAACAATGAATAATGAAGAAAGAATAAAGATCAATGATCATTGATGAATGAACGATGAAGAATGAACAAGGATCAACAATCAATGAAAAATGAACGATGAAGAATGAACAAGGATCAATGATCGTTGAAGAATGAACAATGAAGAATGAACAAGGATCGATGTTCGATGAAGAATGAACAAGGATCAATGATCAATGAAGAATGAAGGATGAAGGATGAAGAATGAACAAGGATAGTTGATCAATGAAGAATGAACGATGAAGAATAATAAAGGATCAATGATCAATGAAGAATGATCGATGAAGAATGTAAAAAGGATCAATGATCAGTGATGAATGAACGATGAAGAATGAACAAAGTTCAATGATCAATGAACAATGAACGATGAAGAATGAACAAGGATCAATGATCATTGAAGAATGAACGATGAAGAATGAACAAGGATCAATGATCAATGAAAAATGAATGATGAAGAAAGAACAAGGATCATTGATCATTGAAGAATGAACGATGAAGAATGAACAAGGATCAATGTTCAATGAAGAATAAACAAGGATCAATGATCAATGAAGAATGATTGATGAAGAATGAACAAGGATCAATGATGAATGAAGAATGAACGATGAAGAATTAACAAGGATCAATGAGCATTGTAGAATGAACGATGAAGAATGAACAAGGATCAATGATCAATAAGGAATGAAGGATGAACAATGAAAAAGGATCAATGATCATTGAAGAATGAACGATCATAAATGAACAAGGATCAATGATCCATGGAGAATGAACGATGAAGAATGAACAACGATCAATGAGCATAGTAGAATAAACGATGCAAAAGTAACAACGATCAATGATCAATAATGAATGAACGATGAAGAATGAACAAGAATCAATGATCATTGAAGATTATACGATGAAGAATAAACTAGGTTCAATGATCAATGAAGAATGAACAATGAACAATGAACAAGGATCATTGATCAATGAAGAATGAACGATTAAGAATGAACAAAGATTTATGATCATTGAAGAATGAACAATTAAGAATGAACAAGGATGAATGATCAATGAAGAATGAACGATGAATAATAAACAAGCATCAATGATCAATGAAAAATGAATGATGAAAAATGAACAAGAATCAATGATCATTGAAGAATGAACGATCATGAATGAACAGGGCTCAATGATCCATGAAGAATGAACGATGAAGAATGAACAAGGATCAATGAGAATTGTAGAATAAACGATGCAGAATGAACAAGGATCAATGATCAATAATTAATGAACGATGAAGAATGAACAAGAATCAATGATTTTTGAAGAATGAACGATGAAGAACGAACTAGGTTCAATGATAATTGAAGAATGAACGATAAAGATTGAACAAGGATCATTGATCAATGAAGAATGAACGATTAAGAATGAACAAGGATCAATGATCATTGAAGAATCAATGATGAAGAATGAACAAGGATGAATTATCAATGAAGAATGAACGATAAAGAATAAACACGCATCAACTATCAATGAATAATGAACGTTGATGAATGAACAAGGATCAATGATCAATGAAGAATGAACGATGAAAAGTAATCAAGGATCAATGATCAATGAAGATTGAACAATGAAGAATGTACAAAGGATCAATGATCAATGAACAATGAACGATGAAGAATGAACAAGCATCAATGATCATTGATGAATGAACGATGATGAATGAACAAGGATCAATGATCAATGAAAAATGAACGATGAAGAATGAATAATGATCATTGATCATTGAAGAATGAACAAGGATCAATGTTCAATGAAGAATGAACAAGGATCAATGATCAATGAAAAATGAACAATGAAGAATGAACAAGGATCAATGATCAATGAAGCATGAACGATGAAGAATGAACAACGATCAATGATCATTGAACAATAAACGATGAAGAATGAACAAGGATCCATGATTAATGAAGAATGAACGATGAAGAATGAACAAGAATCAATGATCAATGAAGAAGGAACGATGAAGAATGAACAAGGATCAATGATCATTGAAGAATGAACGATGAAGAATGAACAAGGATCAATAATCATTGAAGAATGAATGATGAAGAATGAACAAGGATCAATGATCATTGAAGAATGAACGATGAAGAATGAAGAAGGATCAATGATCAATTAAGAATGAACAAGCACTACTACAAAAACGGAAAAAGAGAATGCCTCAAATATGCCTAAGAGAACTCCTCAGGAGCATTCTCCATGTCACTGTTCTCTTAGCCTTAGAGAACGCCCCTTTCTTAGTATTTTCTTAAGAAAAATAAAAGAGTACATGTGGAACAAATAGGCGTTCTGTTTTCTTCACATTAAAGAAAACTTGCACCTTATGGAGGTGTTCTCTTTGCTACTTGTAAAAAAATCTACTACCCCACCAAAGAGAACACCTACTTTAGGGAGGTATTCTCTTTTCTCTTACCAAAGTAAACTAGCAATTACTGGAGGTGTTCTCTTTTCCCCTGCCAATAACTACTAATAAAAAAGCCGTACAATTGCAATTTCCTTTTATTTTAAACCAACATTTATATGACAAAAGACCTATATTAATAAATAAAAATACCAATACGATATAATTTGAACTAATCCATATATACCATTAAATATATGCATTCATACATGCTATACCAACAGCAAAAATTATAAAGCATTTCATCATATAATTAGACTAGAATTCAACTATACAATTATCTTATTCCAAAAGTCAAATGTCATCAAAATTCTTCATGAATTCTAATCTTTAATAATTTCCATCGATATGATCTTATAACACATCATCCAAATCTTCTACTTCCTTCTGCAATTTTTGTTGCCTATGTTTGACAACGTAAGAAATCCATAAATCTCGAACTTGATCAATGCTCTTCTGAGAATAAGTTGAAGGAGCCCCAGGGGAAAACTGCAAGACATTAATAATACATTAAAATTTTACTAACCCAACTTATTGCAACAATATGTGTCAAATAACAAAAATTTGAGCAAAAATTTCGGTAGAGTCTTCTTTGTATATAAGACAACCCCCGAATTGGGAAACAATGAAATACATCATAACCTGTCTCAATAACTAATCAAATAATATATTCCCAAAAAAATCAACTGCCCATAAATAAAATATGTCAAACAAATGTCAACTTTGAATCACACTCTCCCAATCTATAATACTTCTATCAGGGGTGATTTAGATGCTTGTATGTAGTCAACTAACTCTACTTTTGGTAAGTATCTTGCTGCTAGAAACATCACAACAACATGCAATCATAAGTCCTATAAAATGCAGCCAAGAAAGAGAAGGTGAACATTGATGCCGAAAATCCAATCCATCAATATTATATCCAAATGTCATTATGTTTCGATACCAATATCATAATGTTTGATATAAATTTTTGACGAATACTTAGCTCCTCCAAAATCAATTGTTGCCTACTTTCAATAGTCTCAATAGTATAGTACTTACTCATAAATAATTTTACGAGCATTTTCACGCACTTTATTTTCCACACCAGCAGGATCTAACCAATAAACCAATCCCTTCCATGGACTAATAATTGCTAACATCCAATTCCGACTACACAAAGATAGCATTCACAAATCAATATCACTAAAGGGGATTCTTTTGATGAAAAAAAAACATTATTATAATAATATAAGACAACCACAAAAAAAATTTTGTCACTTATTTTTCGTAATAAGGTGCCATGAATAATTGGTTTTTTTTCTTAGCATTATTACATGTGAAAATGCTAGCCAAGTAGTTAGATCGATCCTCTTCTTTCTCTATTGGTGATAATGGAGAAAGCATATTAGCATCACAAAAACCATACATTCCAGAGATACCTTCTTCTTGACAAGATTCACTCAAATACCTTGCAAATCATAAGAAAAATAAATTAATAAATAAATTATAACTTTAAAAATAAAAAATAAAAAAATGGAGTTTTAAGTTACTGACTTAATAAAAATTGAAAGGTGCCCTACTCCTATTTCTCGTTGATAACACCAATCAAGCATGTCTATGTAATCAATGTCAACAGTATGCTTATTGTGGAACACATAGTCTGGTATTTCTATAGTGATTTGTTCTTCACTTTTTCTCATTGCTAAAGCTTCAAATTTAAAACTTTTTACCAAGTCTGTGGTCTGCTTGGCACGATCTTTATCAGTGATTTGGTATTTCCGATTTGATGATGAAATTGATGAAGGTGATTTCGGGGATAATGAGATGAGTTTGTTTCCATCATCTTGCTGTGCAACTGCGTCCTTAGTTTGAAAATAGGATGAAGGTGAACTTTGAGATGATGAGATGGAATTCTTTGCATCTTGCTTTTGTGCATCCTTAATTTGAAAACAAGGAGATAATAACAATTAGTTTGCAAAACATAATATGAATTATGTCTACAAACTTATACCATGCTACTAAGGAGTACTTACACTGGGAAAAGGGAAAATGAAGTGACACGGCCAAGGAATAAAAGATTTCTTAGCTTGACAAACTAGTGTCATTTCCTCATTAGGATATGGCAAAAGTGCACTAGGCTCGATATCCGTCTGAATATTGACTCGATAATGACCACTTGGCATAGGGGCCCCATGATTCTTCACAATTTCTATTGCTTTCGGTATATAAACCTATGCCATGGCAAAAATGTCTATCCCTTCATCTCCCTCTAGCCCCAACAAACAATCATTCCGTCCCTATTCATCATGAAACATTTATAATCATATAAAGTTAGTAGTTTAAAATTATTTAATCTAAGTAAAACTCTCATGAATAAGGAAGGATATACCTCAATAAAAGGAGAAGTTTGATAATTGTAAGGTGTGGGTTGCGCTTCGGAATCAGGCAATTGAACAACATATGGTTCACAATCATCAATGTTAGTATGACGATCTTTTATAGCTGGTTCATGAACCTATTCATTTTCAAATCCATGCTTCTCACTATTATCATGCTCTTCATTGGTAATCAATTCTTTCCTTGCTTCATTGTCAACAATGTCATCACCACTACTAGTTACAAGTTCAAATTACACATCTTGAACTCCTAAACTTGCAAATGGCATAAAACTTGATCCTTTTCCACCATTACCACTTTTTTCTTTTTCTCTAGTAGAATCACTATGATGGGAATCAGACCCAAAATCATTACCACCACCTATTCCCTGGCCAACACAATCACCAAGTTTTGTCATGAAGTCACACAATTGCTCCTGATTCAATTGACAGCATGTCATTATAAAAGAGATCATATAATTCTGCTTTTTCTCCATGCCCATCATTTTTGTGTGCATACGATTGATTACAGAGTGTAATTCTTTAGGTGGTGCTGGTTTGTTGAAGCCAAAGTACTCCTTATTTATTATGCCTGATCCAACTGCTCTTACACAACCACCATGCTCTTTTTTCGTAATAACGTTTACTAAAATGTCATTTCTTCCTTCAGCAACTATCTCTCCGTTATTTTGTTGAGCTTCCAATGCTTACTAACATCAACAAACAAAAATAAAATGCATTGTGAAAATTTAGTGTTGACATAACATTTAGCAAAATTGCAATGGGCTTAGCTCTTAGAATTTCCTTAGCTATTGCTAAATCGCATGGATTCTTAAAGGTAATAACTCCGTCTTTCACATGAGAATGAGCTCTTGTCCAAGTCCAATGCCTAGGAACTTGATCAAGATGAACCCCTTGTTCATCTAGCTCTTTTTCCTACATTTGGAGAAAATAGTATTAAATAGTTGTTTTATTTCAACAAGATAAATCAGCTTGTTTTTTTGTGGATAAAAGTGAGACATACAAGCTCTTTCTCAAAATTTTGATACCCAAGTCGCCCTCCTCGATAGCCAGATGTCTTCAAATTTGCCTTTTTTCTATTAGTTTCGCTCAATTCCTTCGCCAAAAGTATAAATCACTTAATACATATGACTATAAACTTCATTATCAAATGGATTGAGTAAACTGTAGAAATAACACTAAATTGGATCGAGTTGATTGTACAAAAAACACTAATCATCATGCATATTATTGTCAAATGCAATTTGACCTAAAGTTACTGTCATATATTCACTACAAAAAACACTATCCTTGAACTCCTTGGATGTACAATACTTGATGAATTTGTCCCAATCTGTTTGAAGTATCCACGGATAATCCTTTGGTGGCTTTTCTCTTATGATGCCTATAGATCTATACAACCAATTCTTCCTTAATCTAGCTTTCCAAGCTCTCCAACGAGTTCCAGCTCGTGACAAAATCCAATTTTTACGATGTTCGAGTACCACAAACCCCTTCTGTAATATTCAAATTTAAAGAAACAATTATAACATGAAAATTGAAGTTTCTAATAGTAATAAATATTTCAAATAACATTATGTATATAATTATACCTACAGCTATGAATTCATACACTTCGTCAAGGAGTTGTTCCGGAAGATCAGACCAGTGCTTATAATTAATATTGACTCTTTCACGAGCAATAATATCTATGTATGAGCAGAAGGTAGTTTTGTGTTCACCACATGGAATTTCAGGTTTCTTAGTCCACTCCAACTGGATTTTCTGGCCTTCATGAATAGCCTTCCCAACCTTTGCATGTACAGTACGACCCCTGTGATCACCATCATCACTATCACTCTCATCAGTGGTTGCATCACCACGTACTCGCTTAGCAGGTATAGATTTCTTCGTATTTGCCATTAGCCTACACATAGTAAAACGATTAGATAGAATTCGGGAAAAAACAATAAGGAGTTAAAAATAAAAATAGGTATACCATTGAGTGTATATGTATCCAATAAAATTCTAATTAATAAAACAAACCTCAATCTTCTTAAGTTTTTGATGTACGACGACGCTTTTGGGATTTTCCCTCAATGCTTTTTTATTCAAACCAAATCCCTTCGTCATGATCTTCCCGCACATACATTGATGGAGTGTCATCTATATCATCCTCAAATTCAATGAATTTTGTCAAAGTTTTCTCCTCCAATGTAACATCTTCATCAACGTAATATATGGCAATACGAGACCTTGGTGTTATAACCACAGACATCCTCTTGTCACTTGGGTCCGTCTTATAAAACACTTGTTTTACTTGACTTGCTAGTACGAACGGATCTTCATTATGACCAATTTTTCTTAAATTAACCAATGTACAACCTACATCATTTGTTACAACGCTCTTGCTGTCAACCCAATTGCACCCAAAAAGAGGAACTGAAAAATCAAAGTAATGCAGCTCGCATATCTCTTCAATTACTCCATAATATTGCATCTTGCTGTAGATTGGGCGTTTGTATTTAGCACTAGAAAAATGCATAGCTTCAGCTTCAACAGTCACTCCACTATTTTGCATAGTACTGATTTCATCTTGGGATCTGGTGTAGAATGTGCAACCATTAATAAGATATGCTGCATAAAAGGAGGAATTGAAATGTGGTCCATATGCTAAACTCTTAAGTCGATTGGAAATAGAGTTTAAGGAATCCTTGAGTTCATTTATCACTTGATCTTTAAACCATTTAGAAAATGTTTTATTATGCTCAATGGTTAAAGCCTTTTCAACTACCTTACGTCGATTCTTTCTCAAGTGAGCTATGTGTTTTCCAATATATGGTACCACTTCATCTTCATTATGGAGAATATATGTATGTGCCATATGCAGTTTATTAGGAGACATATCGAGTTGTGTCTTACCTATAGTCCCTTTCCCATCAAGTCGTCCACTATGTCGAGACTCAAGAATCTCGACCATCTTCACATTCTTCAAATACTTGTTGCAATATGCCATCGCATCATCATAAAGATGTCGCTCGACAATGCAGGCTTCAGGTCGATAAGCATTCTTTACGTATCCCTTGTATGTTTTCATTTGTCTTTCAAAAGCCCACTGATTTCTTAAATACACTGGACCACAAAGTTTTATCTCCATAACTAAGTGAACAGTTAGATGAACCATAACATCAAAGAAAGATGGAGGAAAGTACATTTTTAATTGGCAAAGAATAATGACAATCTCCTTCTCCCAAATATCCAAGTAAGTAAGATCAATTACCTTACTGTATATAAAATTGAAAAAAGAACAGAGCCTATTGATCGCATAACGGACTTTTTTAGGTAAAATAGAACGAATGGCCACTGGTAAAAGATGTTGCATCAAAACATGAGAATCATGAGACTTAAGACCCACAAGCTTCAAATTTTCCATTGACACAAGGTTACGAATATTAGAAGAATAACCCTCAGGAACTTTAACTCCGGCCAAACTTTCACAAAATTCAATTTTCTCTTTTCTAGATAACGTATAAGTTGCCGGAGGTAGATATTTTTGTTTCTTATTATTCATCTCAATGACATGGAGTTCTTCTCTAATTCCAAGTTCCTTCAAGTCTGCTCTAGCGTTAACTCCGTCTTTTGTCTTACCGGGGATGTTCAACAAAGTACCAATTACACTATCACACACATTCTTCTCAATGTGCATCACATCAAGAGAATGCCTCACAAAGAGGAATATCCAATAAGGTAGACGCCATAATACTGAACACTTCTTGTACCCCTTCGAAGGAATTGCATCTTTGTGTTCCTTTTTCTTACCAAATGTAATTTGGATGTCTTTCACCTTTTCAAACACTTGTTCACCAATCAAGATCTTTGGACGTTTCTCAAATACTTGTTCTCCATTAAAAACCTTTTTTTGCTTACGATAAGGATGATCTCCTGGAAGGTAAAGACGATATTCCATAAAAACCATTTTACCAGATGCTGATAACCACTTCCCTTCGGTACCATCCTCACATGTAGGGCAAGCTGTTTTTCCTTTGACCCTATATCCAGAGAGATTGCCATAAGCTGGATAATCTTAAATGGTAGTGAACAATAATGCCCGCAAATTGAAATTTTCATTTCGATGTGCATCATAAACGTCTACACCTTTTCCCACAACAATATCAAATCCTCAACTAGAAGAGTTAGGTACACATCGATGTCATTTCCTGGTTGCTTTGGCCCAGAAATTATCATTGACAGCATTATGCACTTTCCTTTCATGCACAACTCAGGAGGTAAGTTGTAAGTTACTAAAATTACCGGCATAGTACTATGGGTGCTGCTAAGAGAGCCAAACGGATTCGTACCATTAGTAGACAATGCTAGGCGTAGGTTACGTTCTTCTTTCATAAAGTTCTCAAATTTATCATAAATAAACCTTCATTGAGGGGTATCGGTTGGGTGCCTAATTTTCCCATCATCAAGTCGACCATTCTTATGCCATGTCAAATTTTTAGCATCCTCTACATTTGAGAATAGTCTTTTAAATCTTGGTATGATTGGAAAGTACCATAAAACCTTAGCTGGCACTCCTTCCTTTTTCTTGTACCGTGAGGCATTGCATACCGGGCAAGTCTTCAACGATTCATGCTCATTTCTAAATAATATGCAATCTTTAGGACAAGCATGTATTTTTTCATATTGCAAACCCATTTTGCATAATATTTTTTTCGCCTCATAAGATCCCTTAAGAAGGACATTATCATCAGGAAGTAACTCTTTCAAAAATTCAAGCAGTTGAGTAAAACTCTTATCACTCCAACCATTTCCTGCTTTCATATTATATAACCTAAGTATACTAGACAATTTTGAATGCTTACTGCCAGCATACAGGGGTGTTTCAGAATCATGAACCAAACTCTCAAATATTTTTTGTTTTTCAGGAGCACTACTAGCAGCTTCACGTAACAGGTCATCTAGTTTATCACCCTCATCCATATAATCTTCTGGCACATCATGTCTAGTACTACTACTTGTTGAAGATATTTCCTTTGGTTCACCATGCCATATCCAACGGGTATATGTTCTATCAAATGCCTATTTATTTAAGTGTTTGAGAATTTCATCAACTCTATGATGCATTAAGTTACAACACATATAACACGGACAAGGTAATTTAGAACCCAACTGACTATTCTTAACAGCAAAGTTTACAATTTTCTAACACCCGCTAGATATTTAGGGTCACCCGGCATTGTTGTTGATATCCAACTACGATCCATTTATATGCACCAAAAAATTGAACACAATGTAAAGGATAAGAAAAATATTCCATGATTATCTCATGCATTCATATAAACTACAAGGAGAATTAATTAACAAAGAAAAGGCATATGACTACTATGTTATCATGTCGGTCATTAGCTAGGCAATACTAGCTGCTAAGTTATAGCATGTTATAATTATGCTAGAACAAACAATTCAATAAATAAACTTGAACAATTCATATTGTACAGATTGAAAAAACAATTGATATAAATAACCGATGCCAGAATTCTTGCTTTGAATTGAAAAATTCATGGAAAATTCAAGAATCTTACCTCAAAAAAGTCGACAATCGACACTATAAGAAAAGTCGTTTAGCAACAAAAAAAAGTTGTTGCCAAAAACCAGAGTTTGTGAATTAGTAACAAAAACACCCTATTTCCATGATAATGAAGGAAAGTGTAACAAAAATATACATATTTAATAACCAAGCAAGTAGAAAAGGACATATGTACAAGAACAAGCTACAATGATACATGCCCACATCGTATCTAGACATAAGTACAAGTACAAGGTTATCATTATCTTTGCTATTCAGTTTCACGGATTAGATTTTGAGGCAAAAAATACCAGAGGAAAACCTAATTTAAAACTGTATTCAGTTCCACTGCCATTCAACAATCCAAATCCTAATTAATATGATATGAAATTAAGGTAGCACAATTCAATTAGGACATCAGAGACTGAAATGTTCAGCAAACAGAAAGCAATAAAAATGGAGCAAGCAATGAACTTATCAGTAAACCATACTGTAGAACAGTAAGAATGATTCCATCATAAACACAAGACCATTAAAAGTAATTACCACATCAGCACCATGGTTAGAGATTTACACACATGCAGATTTTACGAAAAAGATCTTAAATGATACTCTCTCCGTCCCAAAATTGATGAGACATTTCAATTTTGGGGAATTTTTGTATTTCAATAATTAATTGCTGTTTTGTTTGCTTCAAAAACTTGCTATTGTAAAAATGTAGTACAATGATCAGATTAAATAGGTTTGATTAATGAATTCAGAAGATCTTAGTTTCTTTGTTTTTTTAGTTTAAGTTATGGGTTTAAATGGGGAAGGGAAATGATTTGAGGAATGTGAATTTGCAAACTCTGCCAACATACTTTTGAAAAATCAAACTCAATGTAGACTAACCTAGCCAAATTAGTACAAGAACAAGCAAATCTTATTTGCAAAAATAGCACTATTACACTACATATCATTGCCTTTGACATAACATATCTGACATCGAATCAACCAGTACACAATCCACAAAAACAAGTTACCCCAGGCAAATTATCACCAACCCACAAAAATTGCACAACATAAAGCAATTCAATCTACACCAAACTGGACATTTTACCAAGATAATAAGCAAAGATAAGCAAAATCACACTACCCACCAAACTGAAAGTTGAATGAACCCAGCAAATTTACAACGGATTACAAAAATTAAACAATTCCACCCACACAAAAAAAATGAACCCAGCAAGATTAATACAAAACCCAACAAGATTAATATTAGGATTTAGGATAAAGAGTGAAAATACCTTAAAAAAATAAAAAATTACGATTTTTAGGGATTCTTCGATTCGATTCGAACAACCTACAGCCCACAGGGAAGCAGCAGCCAGCAGTGCAGCACCGAGTTCGAGTATCCGTCTGTGATGGAGGAGCAGCCGGCGGTAGCGTGGTGCGGGAGTGCGGCAGCGAAGGGGGAGGAAGAGGTGTGTAGAGTTTTAACGGTTAGAGTTCAGTGTGAGAGCAAGAGAGGGAATTGAGAGGGAATTCAGAGGGAAATGGGAATTCGAGTGTTAAGTGAGGCTATTACTTTTCTGTTTTAGAAATTTCTTTTTTTTAAAAAAAAAAGAAAAATTTTCATATTAATTCTTTGGGACAAATAAATTTTCATATTATTTTCAGTTTGGCGGTTTTTGGTGTGAAATTTTTAAGAAAAATTAAGAGAACTTACCACTAGGAAATAAGGAGTTCTCTTTGGTCAAGTTGCGGGTCAAAGAGATTAACAATTACACCTGCTATGTTAAAACATTGTTTTCTTTGGTCTAAGAGATCTCTTTTCTATTTAGGAGTTCTCTTTATGCATGTTCCCTTTTCCCTTTTTTGTAGTAGTGAAGGATCAATTATCAATGAAGAATGAACGATGAAGAATGAACAAGGATCAATGATCATTGACGAATGAACGATGAAGGATTAACAAGGATCAATGATTAATGAACAATGAACGATGAAGAATGAACAAGGATCAATGCTCATTGAAGAATGAACGATGAAGAATGAACAAGGATCAATGATCAATGAACAATGAACGATGAAAAATGAACAAGGATCATTGATCATTGAAGAATGAACGATGAAGAATGAACAAGGATCAATGATCAATGAATAATGAACAAGGATCATTGAGCATTGTAAAATGAATGATGAAGAATGAACAAGGATCAATGATCAATGAACAATAAATGATAAATAATGAACAAGCATCAATGATCATTAAAGAATGAACAAGGATAAATGATCAGTGAAGAATGAACGATGAAGAACGAACAAGGATCAATGATAATTGATGAATGAACGATGAAGAATGAACAAGGATCAATGATCAATGAAGAATGAATGATCAAGAATGAACAAGGATCAGTGATCATTGATAAAAGAACGATGAAGAATGAACAAGGATCAATGATCATTGAAGAATGAACAATGAAGAATGAACACGGATCAATGATCATTGAAGAATGAACGATGAAGAATGTACAAGGATCAATGAGCAATGTAGAATGAACAATGAAGAATGAACAAGGTTCAATGATCAATAACGCATGAACGATGAAGAATGAACAAGGATCAATGATCATTGAAGAAAACAAACCAAGTTTGAGCTACTTTATGCACAAAAGTGCCAAAAACGCTTAAAAACGCAAAAAATAGAAACTTAACACATAATTTCTAGCATATGACTATGATTTTTCATTCTAACCACTTCAACACAATAATATATACCAAATAGTGTTGTGTGCCAAGTTTCGTGCAAAACAAACCAAGTTAAAGCTACTTTTTGCGCAAAAGTGCCAAAAACGCTTAAAAACGTTGAAAATCGCATCTTAACACGTAATTTCTAGCATATGACTATGATATTAAATTTTAACCACTTCAAAAAAATAATATATACCAAATAGTATTGTGTGCCAAGTTTCGTGCAAAACAAACCAAGTTTGAGTTACTTTATGCGCAAAAGTGCCAAAAACGCTTAAAAACGCATAAAATCGAAGCATAACACGTAATTTCTAGCATATGACAATGATTTTAAATTCTAAAGACTTAAACACAATCTTATAATACCAAATAGTTTTGTGTGCCAAGTTTTGTGCAAAACAAACCAAGTTTGAGCTACTTTATGCAATAAAGTGCCAAAAATGCTTAAAAACGCATTTAATCGCAACATAACACGCAATTTTTAGCACATGACTATGATTTAAATTTCTAACCACTTCAACACAATATTATATACAAACTAGTTTTGTGTGCCATGTTTCGTGCAAAACAAACCAAGTTTCAGCTACATTATGCGCAAAAGTGCCAAAAACGCTTAGAAACGCATAAAATCGCAACATAACACGTAATTTATAGCATATAACTTTGATTTTCAACTCTAACCACTTCAACAAAATAATATATACCAAATAGTGTTGTGTGCCAAGTTTCGTGCAAAACAAACCAAGTTTGAGCTGCTTTATGCGGAAAAGTGCCAAAAACGCTTAAAAACGCATAACATCGAAACTTAACATGTAATTTTTAGCATATGACTATGATTTTCAATTCTAACCACTTCAACAAAATAATATATACCGAATGGTGTTGTGTGCTAAGTTTCGTTCAAAACAAACCAAGTTTAAGCTACTTTATGCGCAAAAGTGTCAAAAACGTTTTAAAACGCATAAAATCGCAACTTAACACGTAATTTCTAGCATATGACAATGATTTTCAATTCTAAACACTTCAACACAATAATATATACCAAATATTATTGTGTGCCAAGTTTCGTGTAATACAAACCAAGTTTGAGGTACTTTATACGCAAAAGTGCCAAAAACGCTTAAAAACGCATAAAATCACAACTTAACACGTAATTTCTAGCATTTGACTATGATTTTTAATTATAACTACTACAACACAATAATATATACCAAATAGTGTTTTTTGCCAAGTTTCGTGCAAAACAAACCATGTTTGACCTACTTTATGTGCAAAAGTGCAAAAAACTCTTAAACACGCATAAAATCGCAACTTCACACGTAATTTCTAGCATATGACTAAAATTTTAATTCTAACAAATTCAACACAATAATATATACCAATTAGTGTTGTGTGCAAAGTTTCGTGCAAAACAAACTAAGTTTGAGCTACTTTATGCGCAAAAGTGACAAAAACGCTGAAAAACTCATAAAAACGCATCTTAACACGTAGTTTCTAGCATATGACTATGATTTTAAATTTTAACCACTTCAACAAAATAATATATACCAAATAGTATTGTTTTCCAAGTTTCGTGCAAAACGAAAAAAATTTGAGCTACTTTATGCGCAAAAGTGCCAAAAACGCTTAAAAACGAATAAAATAGCAACTTAACACGTAATTTCTAGCATATGACAATTATTTTCAGTTCTAAACACTTCAACACAATATTATAATACCAAAGAGTGTTGTGTGCCAAGTTTCGTGCAAAACAAACCAAGTTTGAGCTACTTTATGCGCAAAAGTGCCAAAAGCGCTTAGAAACGCATAAAATCGAAACTTAACACGTAACTTCTAGCATATGACTATGATTTTCAATTATAACCACTTACACACAATTATATATACCAAATAGTGTTGTTTTCCAAGTTTCGTGCAAACCAAACAAAGTTTGAGCTACTTTTTGCGCAAAAATGCAAAAAACGCTTAAAAACGCATAAAATCGCAACTTAACACGTAATTTCTAGGAAATGACTATGATTTTAAATTCTAACCACTTAAACACAATAATATATACCAAATAGTGATGTGTGCCAAGTTTCGTGCAAAACAAACCAAGTTTGAGCTACTTTATGTGCAAAAGTGCCAAAAATGCTTAAAAACGCATAAAATCGCAACTTAATACGTATTTTCTACCATAAGACTATGATTTTAAATTCTAACCACTTCAACACAATAATATATACCAAATAGTGTTGTGTGCCAAGTTTCGTGCAAAACAAACCAAGTTTGAGCTACTTTATGTGCAAAATTGCCAAAAACGCTTAAAAACGCATAAAATCGCAACTTAACACGTAACTTCTAGCATACGACTATAATTTAAAATTCTAACCAATTCAACACAATAATATATACCAAATAGTGTTGTGTGCCAAGTGTCGTGCTAAACAAACCAAATTTGGGCAACTTTGTGCGTAAAAGTGCCAAAAATACATAAAAACGCATAAAATCGCAAGTTAACACGTAATTTCGAGCATATGACTATGATTTTTAATTCTAACCACTTAAACACAAAAATATATACCATATGGTGTTGTGTGCCAAGTTTCGTGGAAAAAAAAACCAAGTTTGAGCTACTTTTTGCGCAAAAGTGCGAAAAACGCTAAAAAACGCATAAAATCGCATCTTAAGACGTAATTTCTAGCATATGACTGTGATTTTAAATATTAACCATTTAAACACAGTAATATATACCAAAATGTATTGTGCGCCAAGTTTCGTGCAAAACAAACCAAGTTTGAGCTACTTTACGCGCATAAGTGCCAAAAATACTTAAAAACGCATAAAATCGTAACTTAACACGTAAGTTCTAGCATATGACTATGATTTTCAATTCTAACCACTCCAACACAATGACATATACCAAATAGTGTTGTGTGCCAAGTTTCGTGCAAAACAAATCAAGTTTGAGATACTGTACGTGCAAAAGTGCCAAAAACGTTCAAAAACGCATAAAATCGAAACTTTATACGTAATTTCTAGCCTATGACTATGATTTTCAATTCTAACCACTTCAACACAATAATATATACCAAATAGTGTTGTGTGCCAAGTTTCGTGCAAAACAAACCATGTTTGAGCTACTTTATGCGCAAAAGTGCCAAAAACGCTTACAAACGCATAAATTCACAACTTAACACGTAATTTCTAGCATTAGACTATGATTTTTAATTCTAACCACGTCAACACAATAATACATACCAAATAGTGTTGTGTGCCAAGTTTCGTGCAAAACAAACCAAGTTTGAGCTACTTTATGTGCAAAAGTGCCAAAACGCTTAAATACGCATAAAATCGCAACTTCACACGTAATTTCTAGCATATGACTATCATTTTCAATTCTAACCACTTCAACACAAACTATATACCAAATAGTGTTGTGTGCAAAGTTTCGTGCAAAACAAACTAACTTAGAGCTAATTTATGCGCAAAAGTGACAAAAACGCTTAAAAACGCATAAGAACGCATCTTAACACGTAATTTCTAGCATATGACTATGATTTTAAATTTTAACCACTTCAACAACATAATATATACCAAATAGAATATTATAATACCAAAGAGTGTTGTGTACCAAGTTTCGTGCAAAACAAACCAAGTTTGAGCTACTTTATGCGCAAAAGTGCCAAAAACGCTTAAAAACGCATAAAATCACAACTTAACACGCAATTTTTAGCATATGAATATTTCAATTCTAACCACTTCAACACAATAATATATACCAAATAGTGTTGTGTGCCAAGTTTCGTGCACTACAAACTAAGTTACTTTATGCTCAAAAGTGCCAAAAACGCTTAAAAACACATAAAATCAAAACTTAACACGTAATTTCTAGCATATGACTATGATTTTCCATTCTAACCACTTAAACACAATAATATATACCATATAGTGTTGTATGCCACGTTTCGTGCAAAACAAACCAAGTTTGAGCTACTTTATGCGCAAAAGTGCCAAAAACGTTTAAAAACGCATAAAATCGCAACTTTACGTAATTTCTAGCATATGACTATGATTTTTAGTTCTAACCACTTCAACGCAATAATATATACCAAATAGTGTTGTGTGCAAAGTTTCGAGCAAAAGAAACCAAGTTTGAGCTACTTTATGTATAAAAGTGCCAAAAAACGCTTAAAAACGCAATAAATCCCAACTTCACATGTAATTTCTAGCATATGAGTATGGTTTCCAATTCTAACCACTTGAACAGAATAATATATACCAAATAGTGTTGTGTGCCATATTCCGTGCAAAAAAAACCAAGTTTATACTTTATGCGTAAAAGTGCAAAAAACGCATAAAAACGCATAAACTCACAACTTTACACGTAATTTCTAACATATGACTATGATTTTAAACTCTAAACACTTCAACACAATAATATATAACAAATAGTGTTGTGTACCAAGTTTCGTGCAAAACAAACCAAGTTTGAGCTACTTTATGCGCAAAAGTGCCAAAAACGATTAAAAACGCAAAAAATCGCAACTTAACACGTAATTTTTAGCATATTACTATGATTTTCAATTCTAACCACTTCAACACAATAATATATACCAAATAGTATTGTGTGCCATGTTTCGTTCAAAACAAACCAAGTTTTAGCTACTTTATGCGCAACAATTCCAAAAACGTTTAAAAACGCATAAAATCGCAACTTAACATGTAATTTCTAGCATATGACTATCATTTTCAATTCTAACCACTTCAACACAAACTATATACCAAATAGTGTTGTGTGCCAAGTTTCGAGCAAAACAAACCAAGTTTGAGCTACTTTTATGCGCAAAAGTGCCAAAAACACTTGAAAACGCATAAAATCGCAACTTAACACGTAATTTCTAGCATATGTCTATGATTTTAAATTCTAACCACTTCAACACAATAATATACACCAAATAGTGTTGTGTGCCAAGTTTCGTTCAAAACAAACCATGTTTTAGCTACTTTATGCGCAACAATCCCAAAAACGTTTAAAAACGCATAAAATCGCAACTTAACACGTAATTTCTAGCATATGACTATCATTTTCAATTCTAACCACTTCAACACAAACTATATACCAAATAGTGTTGTGTGCAAAGTTTCGTGCAAAACAAACTAACTTAGAGCTAATTTATGCGCAAAAGTGACAAAAACGCTTAAAAACGCATAAGAACGCATCTTAACACGTAATTTCTAGCATATGACTATGATTTTAAATTTTAACCACTTCAACAACATAATATATACCAAATAGAATATTATAATACCAAAGAGTGTTGTGTACCAAGTTTCGTGCAAAACAAACCAAGTTTGAGCTACTTTATGCGCAAAAGTGCCAAAAACGCTTAAAAACGCATAAAATCACAACTTAACACGCAATTTTTAGCATATGAATATTTCAATTCTAACCACTTCAACACAATAATATATACCAAATAGTGTTGTGTGCCAAGTTTCGTGCACTACAAACTAAGTTACTTTATGATCAAAAGTGCCAAAAACGCTTAAAAACGCATAAAATCAAAACTTAACACGTAATTTCTAGCATATGACTATGATTTTCAATTCTAACCACTTAAACACAATAATATATACCATATAGTGTTGTATGCCACGTTTCGTGCAAAACAAACCAAGTTTGAGCTACTTTATGCGCAAAAGTGCCAAAAACGTTTAAAAACGCATAAAATCGCAACTTTACGTAATTTCTAGCATATGACTATGATTTTTAGTTCTAACCACTTCAACGCAATAATATATACCAAATAGTGTTGTGTGCAAAGTTTCGAGCAAAAGAAACCAAGTTTGAGCTACTTTATGTATAAAAGTGCCAAAAACGCTTAAAAACGCAATAAATCCCAACTTCACATGTAATTTCTAGCATATGAGTATGATTTCCAATTCTAACCACTTGAACAGAATAATATATACCAAATAGTGTTGTGTGCCATATTCCGTGCAAAAAATACCATGTTTATTCTTTATGCGTAAAAGTGCAAAAAACGCATAAAAACGCATAAACTCACAACTTTACACGTAATTTCTAACATATGACTATGATTTTAAACTCTAAACACTTCAACACAATAATATATAACAAATAGTGTTGTGTACCAAGTTTCGTGCAAAACAAACCAAGTTTGAGCTACTTTATGCGCAAAAGTGCCAAAAACGCTTAAAAACGCAAAAAATCGCAACTTAACACGTAATTTTTAGCATATTACTATGATTTTCAATTCTAACCACTTCAACACAATAATATATACCAAATAGTATTGTGTGCCATGTTTCGTTCAAAACAAACCAAGTTTTAGCTACTTTATGCGCAACAATTCCAAAAACGTTTAAAAACGCATAAAATCGCAACTTAACACGTAATTTCTAGCATATGACTATCATTTTCAATTCTAACCACTTCAACACAAACTATATACCAAATAGTGTTGTGTGCCAAGTTTCGAGCAAAACAAACCAAGTTTGAGCTACTTTTATGCGCAAAAGTGCCAAAAACACTTGAAAACGCATAAAATCGCAACTTAACACGTAATTTCTAGCATATGTCTATGATTTTAAATTCTAACCACTTCAACACAATAATATACACCAAATAGTGTTGTGTGCCAAGTTTCGTTCAAAACAAACCAAGTTTTAGCTACTTTATGCGCAACAATCCCAAAACGTTTAAAAACGCATAAATCGCAACTTAACACGTAATTTCTAGCATATGACTATCATTTTCAATTCTAACCACTTCAACACAAACTATATACCAAATAGTGTTGTGTGCAAAGTTTCGTGCAAAACAAACTAACTTAGAGCTAATTTATGCGCAAAAGTGACAAAAACGCTTAAAAACGCATAAGAACGCATCTTAACACGTAATTTCTAGCATATGGACTATGATTTTAAACTTAAACCACT